>NW_017297680.1:1568222-1579723 GCF_001594075.2 Trachymyrmex cornetzi | reverse complement strand
AATGGATTCGGCATCCGATGCTCTTTAATTTTTGTTCTTAAAAAGTTTTTTAATTTTGCAACCCTGATAAATGGGGGTAGGGGTTAATTAAAAAATTTGATTTAAAAAATAAATGAATACACTATTATATAGAGCATAAAATACTGTAAAACTTTTGTATAAAACATTTTTTCATACGTGGCATAGTTTCGAAGATATTCGCTGAAAACGAAAAAATCTATTTTCTTCGTGGGGGTGTTTCACCCCCTAAACCTTGAGATAAGCCGCTATAAAAAAATATGGGTCGAATATTTTTTGATGCTTTACAACATATCCAAAGCGCATTGAAATCGGTGAGGGACAGTTCCGACCGTTCCCTTGTGAGATTATTTACGTCTCCTGATGTGTCGTTTTCCACGCATAACAAACGTCTTTTCACATATGTAGACAATAAAATATCGACGCTGAGAATGGCCAAAGGTGTCCCCATGCAAGTATTCACCAACTCAACTGTATCGGTTGACACTTATTTCTTTTTAAGCGGATTTTTATTGGCTTACATGTATTTAAAGAATAAAATAGACAAGGAACGAATTAAGCCGATTCATTACAGAGAGAAGCTAAACGAGTTCTTTATCATCACAATAAACAGATATATCCGGTACGTTTCTAACGTTATCTTAATTTACGCAAACATGAACCTTGACGACGATGTAAACATGATAGCATCGATGATACGTTTGAACAAAATAACAGAAAATGCGATTTAAAAATACAATTTAACAATGAGCCAAATAATAATTGCTTTCTTTATAGTTTTTAAATCTAGAAATTTCTTTTAAGGTTGACACCGGCTTATGTAATGATGGTAGGAATAGCGCAATTGACCTCAGCTTGGTACGACAAGACTTCGCAATTCTACGTTGATGAGAGACTGCACGAAACTTGCGCAAAATACTGGTGGAGAAATGTCTTGTACATACATAATCTATTCGGTTATAATACGATGGTATGAATGTCAATTTAGACTATGTGTTCCAAAATTTATTGCCAGTACTGAAAATCTATAGTGCACGTAACGTAAATTATAGATTTTCAGTACTGGCAGAAAATTTTGGAAAACAGCTTTAATTATAATATCATTAATATCATTCTGGCATCACACACTCCGAAGGGTGTAAGAGAGACTCCTTATTCCGAATTATAATGAAATGTTTTTGTAGTGCTTGTCCTGGAGTTGGTATCTATCCAGCGATATGCAATTCTTTATAATCGGTCTGGCGCTTTTAATTCTGTCAACTGTGTAAGTTAAACGATCGTTGACTGTGGAATGTTATATATTTTCAAAGCATGTATCTGAATAAATAAAAGCTATAAATTTCAGCTATTTTTACGTGGCTGTTGTCATACTAAGTACAATTTTGATAGCCTCGGTTATCCTAAGTGGTTATATCTCATACATTTATGAATTTGTTCCGACGTAAGTTGCAAAGCATCTAATTAATTGTAAAACTAATTAAGTAAATAAGCACTTTTTTATTATTACAGTTTCGACGAACAGTACAGACTCAAAGATGTCTTATACTTTCCACCATGGATTCGAATTGGTCCATATATTATTGGAATGATTACAGGTTACATTATAAGAAGATTTAACAAAAAAATAGCCTTGAAAAAGGTAAAGTATACAATTTATTTTTACATAAGAGAATTTGATGTAACCAATTGTTAGAGTTGAGGAGTATTTATATAAGCTATCGATTAATAAAATTCAGACGATAATCAGAAATTGTTATTTCTAATTATGCTGAACGCGGATTTGAAGTATCCATAATTACAAATGGATTAATATCAGATTAATTTTTACAGAAAATTTTAAAGTATAGCTAAGTTTAAATTAAATCTGCAGTTATACATATGTACATATATATACAGAGTGTCCCAAAATTGTATCATTAAGTACTTTTTGAATTATAAGACTTGAAAGTTACAATATCGCCATCATTAACGTTATGTACGGCGACTAACTGACCGTTGTAATTTTTTAAGTGTTGTTCAGCATGATAACGTTTGTCAGGACTCTTGAAGATTGTTCCTTTTATTTTAATATTTACACTAAAAATGAGAGGAGTAACTTTCAAAGGATAAACTAAGACCAATAAATAGATCTTTTTAAACCTTACAACTTTTACCCAAAATGCTTTTCTGTACAATTAACATTTTTCAAGATTTTTCAGGGTTTCCATATTTCTTCCCCACCCCGTATATGTATACTGAATAATCATTTATAAATTAAGACACTGACTTTTCTCACATTAGACTTCGATATAGCTGAAAACGACAAGTATATAATATAGAAAATATTATATAAATGTATAAAAGCATTATTTAATCCACATCCAAATTCTCAATTTTTCAGAATGTTGTAATTTTATATTGGATTCTTGGTGCTGCTTGCAACATTTTGGTGTTATTTGGTCTTTACAATCGACAAATATCAGTTCTATCTACTGCTATCTATGTTGCATTAAGTAGAACAGTCTGGGCCATAGGCATAGCATGGATTGTAATAATGTGTTGCACTGAGCATGGAGGTTAGTTGATTTAATAATGGTATTAAATAGATATAAAAAATAATCAGAATATTCTGACTCAAGAACTTCTTAAAAATAAAGATTGCCAGAAAGGAAGGGCTACGAGGCAAAACTCGTTGTTAAGTGCTCATGATTAATCTACATTTAATATTTATCGGTTCATATAAACATTAAATCATACAAACGTTTCAACTTTCATCAGATCCTTAGTTGTAAAACAGAATAATTGAGCTAATTGAAAATAAAAATAAAAATGTATATAAAATGATCGCAAACGGAGGCGTTACGACCGTCTTTGGCGCCCTACGCTGGAATTTGCTTTTACTTCCCATTACAAGGATTTTAAGTCTTTGAAGCACCAATCCACCTCCAGCGACAATAAACCAACAACTTAAAAAAAAAGGAATTTCCACCAATTTGCAACACGGGGATAAAAATACAATAAATTTCATATTTTCTTTTGTAATAATATTTTGATACTTATAATGCAACATATTATATTATACTATTACACTATTATATGTTCCAACTTAATTTTTGAAAATATTCTGGTTACATCATCAAGTACGTTTACGTAATTCAGTTGTGATTACTTAATCACGACTGATTATGTAATCACAACTGTTCGTCAATTCTTTTTCAATTGATATCATAGCTAAATTGCATAATCACGTCTTCATTATATTTCTCAGATAATATTTTATTATTTATAATTTGAAATAGATGCTTCTGTAGTCACAGACATTGGCGCAATTAATAAGATCTGTGATGCTATTGCTAAATTAGAAAAGATTTCCAGAAAATCACTTTTAACTAATTCATTTAAAATACCAAGTAAGGTAGAGCTTTATATTTCCTGGAGTAGCGCTGGCTATTAATATTTTGCGCGCCTCCAAACTTAACCCTTTACGCTGGAGCGTACCTGTTCAGTACCCCGTAACGTTTCCGGTCGCAATATAAATTGGTTACATATATTAGATAATTTATGTAAAAAATGTTTATGTTATTAATATTAAAAATATGGAAGAATTAAGAAAATATTGAACGAAAAAGAAAATATTGAGGTTGCTCCATTAAAATTAAAAATTGACGTTACATGTATAGCATAAATTGTAAATGGTAATAGAACTTATTTTTCACTGCAATCATTGGAATAATATGTAACAAAAGTCCATTATCGTATGAATTAGCCTCAGTAAATCAATGCCGATTTTTGCAGTAATCTTTACGTACAGTCTACAAGTTTCTCAGTCCACATATAATTGCAGTAGGTTCACAATTTTCTTCAGTGGTATATTCTTTTTAAATTGTCGTCTGATAAATTAGTTATCTCAAACGTAATCCGAAACAATGACGCATTACGTTTGAGATAACTAATTTATCAGACGACAATTTAAATTCCGAGATCTCGGAGTGACTTTTAGCGTCAATAGATACAAGACTCAATAAACATTTTTGTAAAGACAATAACAAATCATAACAGAGCAATGTTATAATTTAGAAAAAAACATTTTAGTATTATCAAACGCTTTATTACAGGTATTATTAAGGAGCTTTTATCATGGAAAATCTGGATTCCTCTTAGCAGACTTACATACTGCGCTTACCTTATAAATCCTGTTATCATACGTTCGATTAGTTTGAATAGTGAAACATCTGTTCATTCAGAATTTCTGCCCACGGTAAGTACATGAACAATCAAAACTACAACCTCGATAAAATAAATATTGTTATTGTCACAATTTTCATTTTTAGATCACTACGTCCATAGGATACTTGGTGATTAGTTATTTCTGTGCATATGCATTGTCTTTAACGGTAGAGTCACCATATATCCTATTAATGCAAATGTTTAGACAATCTCTTAACAGAAAAAGGACCAAGAGATTATAATTTCGCATATATGATTGCGATGGAAATAATGTAATATAATAATTGTAATTACAATTCAATAATATAAAGTCAAATTTTAGACGTTGATGCCTCTATACATTTGGGTGAAGGCATATTCGACTGTGATGGAACTAAGTAATAACTAGGCACAATTTGCGTGAACTATGTGGAAGGAACAAAATCTAAAATAAGCATAAATTTAATAAATTGAATGATTTTTTAAAATCAACTATTGTGTAGAATTGATTTTAATTTTAGGGATATACAACCATGTGCAAAATTTATCCTAGGGATTTCCAATGGATAATCTTGTGATATCCATGGATGATCTCAATTATCCGACATCCGTGGGATATCCAAAGAACTCCATGAAATATCATAAGTATATATACGTGTGTATGTACATATGTGGTTGTTATCTAAAATAAGAGGGAAATGTTTTAAGATATCATATCATGGAAGCGAGAAATATATTGATCCATTATTATATAATGAAAAATAGAAGATTAATTTGAAATATGTCACATATCTCTGTAATTTATATATTCTTAGGCTGCGTTCGGATACATTTTTTTCAGAATTTTTTGATACCATATTTTCTCATGTTGATAAAAATAAGAAAATGCAGTACTAAAAAGTTGATAAAAAATTCTGAAAAAATTCTCAAAACTTTGAGAAGAAAATAAATGATTTTTGTCTCTTGCAGTTTTTCTGGAAAGTTGATAGTATTTGAGTAAAAAATTATTCAAAACTATAATATTTTGCAATTTTTCGTAGCGGCGAAGACAGCCGGCTCGATGCCGGTCGGTGTCTGTTTGGTGGGGGTACAAGTGGTGGGGCTGGTTTTCCGTGTTGCCGAGAGCCAAAAGGTCTGTTCTTTTTGGCTGAACTTTTGCACCAGTTCATCTTTCTTCCTTTTCTCTCCAGAAGGAAAAAAGAGAAAGAAAGATGAACTGGTGCAAAAGTTCAGCCAAAAAGAACAGACCTAAATATACATCACTGGCTGAGAGTAGAAATTTGGAGGAAAATATAACATACATCATCCATTTATGCGGAGTCTACAATGGAAGTCGTAGCAGTCGTAGCAGTCGTAGGGTCGTAAGTCGTAGAAAATTGACCAATCATAGTCGATCATTCTTCTCATATTCTACTGTGATTGGTTAATTTTCTACGACTTAAGACTCTACGGCTGCTACGACTTCTATTGTATACCCCGCTTTAGTGAAGTGTTGTGTGAGGAACCTCAAGAGACTAGTTTCGTGAAAAAGTGAAGTGAAGTAAAAATATGAACGAAAATAACAAAGAAAACCGAGCAAGAAAGATTTCTTTTTGAGAGAATAGTTAACTTATATAATTATATAGGTTAGCAATTCTCTTGGAAGAGCACTTTGATCCTAATTCTCTGTTTCAGGTGCTGTGTAAACTCCAAAAAATTGTAAAAAAAAGAACAATATAAAAATAGTAACAGAAAATAGACTCAAATAATTAAAAAAATTAAAACTAAAACAAGAGCTACGAGCCAAGCTGGATCTTAATGCTAGATTAACTACATAAACGTAAGTTTATTAACCAAAGTTTCAATCCCTATTAGATCATTCTCAATGGTGAAATTACAATTTGAATTCAACGACTCATTTGAAAAACAATCACTTGCCAATACATATGATGATTGAGGACAACTGTTACCAACACCGATTAACTTACTCAACGATTAACTCAATCAGCAGTGCAGTCAACAGCAAGATTGTATATCATTCTTAACCTCATCTCTTCATGATATACTTCTATCTCTGCGTTCCTATACTTAGGAGCCGATTCTGTAACTCTTAACGACAATCGTTGATATCATTGCGCAGCTTTTTTACTCTACATAATATCTGCGCTACGACATCAACGACTGTCGTTAAGAGTTACAGAATCGGCCCCTTAATTCTGATACAAGTAATGAAAATCTCCTATCTATAATAATAATTCTACTGATTGAGTTAATCGTCGATTAAGTCAATCGGCGTTGGTAACAGTCGCCCAATTTCTTTACCTCTAGATAACTTTATCCAAGATATATCTCTTAGAATACAATGGAAATATCTCCTGGATAAGGTTATTCGCAACTTATCTGGAAGTGAAGAAATTGGGCATAAGACGGTAAATATGATAAAACATGCACACAAATAAAAATACATACACGATATTAAATAATGCTTACAACTATCCATAATTAAATTTTACATACATGTAAAATGTATGATATTGAATTTATATTTTATCACATGTACCGTCTAAATCATCATACGTATTGGCAAGTGACTATTTTTCAAATGAATCGTTAAGTTCAAATTGTAATTTTAACATTGAGAATGACCCAATAGCTAGGGGTCGAAACGTTTGTTAATAAACTTATGTTTTTGTAGTTAATCTAGCATTAAGATCCAGCTTGGTTCATAGTCCTTGTTTTAGTTTTAATTTTATAAAACAATATAAAATGATTAAAGGAAAAAATGTATGGTGTGCAGTACCAGCGTGCACAAAAGAATTTAATTTAAAAGAGCGCTATTTTTTTCGATTTCCAAAAGAACATGAAAGGTATGTTGTTTTTATCACTTTTTATATAAATCAATTTTTAATTCTATGTACATTTTTATTGATAAAATATCTAATATGTAGATGGTTGCAATGGGTACGAGCATGTGGAAGGCTGGACTTAGAACCAAAAGGTCCAGTATATGCGTACCAGAATTGTCGGTTGTGCCATTTGCATTTCGAACAAAAATGGTACAAAATAAATAAAGTGAGAACTCGTCTTCATCCAGATGCCATACCGACAATATTTTTTGGAGCCGATTCTCTCGAAAGAAAAGAATCTGCGTCTGCAGGACGTAACAGTGTGCAGTACCAGCGTGCACAAAAAAATTTAATGTAGAAGAGCGTCATTTTTTCCGATTTCCGAAGGAACATGAAAGGTATGTTGTTTTTATCACTTTTTATATAAATCAATTTTCAATTCTATGTACATCGTTATTAATAAAATATCTAATTTGTAGATGGTTGCAATGGATACGAGCATGTGGAAGACTGGACTTAGAACCAAAAGGTCCAGAATATGCATATCACAATTGTCGGTTGTGCCATTTGCATTTCGAAGAAAAATGGTACAAAATAAATAAAATGAGAACTCGTCTTCATCCAGATGCCATACCGACAATATTTTTTGTACCAGAATGTGGGAAGTAAGTTTCTACTCATAATTTAATTTATTTTTTAGTGAACACAAGGTCTGTTTTTAATAGAGATATAAAAGGGAATGTAGTTTATTTAAAAATTAATTTAAAAATAATTTATACCTATGTAGTCACTTTAATAATAAGTGATAATGAGCAAAACAATATTTTATTTTTTTTTTATTACAAATAATTTATGAAATCGGGAAATAATAACTATCTCTTTTCAGAGAAAACACGATTGACATGGACATTAAAATCGAAGCAGAAACAAATAAGTATGTTAAATTCAAATGCTTTGTATTCAAGTATTTTTGTCTGTATACCTATATATATATATATAATATAATATTTTATTTTCAAATGTTATATCATATATTTTTGTTGCAGAAACATAGATGGAGAACCTGCAAATAAAATAAAACAGGAAAAAAACAGGTAATAGATAATATTTTCTATTTTTAATAAGAAATTTAATGTAACAAACTTGTATATTTTCAGCAATATGGAATCAGCAGAAACACTGCCAATTATTGTTGATAATGTGGATGCTGAGACAGTTAAACCGTAAATCTTAATTTATTATAAATTACATTAAATCGAATGTAGATTTTTATTATTATATTTGTGTAGACTAATATTAATTTTCATCAAATTTTATTGATTTAACTCTGTAAGGCCCAGTGTACATAATTAAGTACATTCACTTCGAACTTTTCCCAAATACTATTTATATTGACACAGTAATGACTTTGTCGGTATAATACTCTTAATTCATACTTACTAGTTGCAATTAGAATTGCTGTTCCAACTTAAAAAATATTACTATTCTCACTAAATAAGCCACTATGATGATTGTTTGCAGAGCAAATTCACTGACACTTGATTTTGTGTCACATGTTATTCATTTTATTGAAAATATCTAAACAATTAGTAATTTCTTATTTTTTACCTTCTTAAAGTACAAAATTGATTTATCATGTTTATTATTAATTTAAATATTTAATTGTAATTCTGTAGCTGAAGTATATATATAAATATGAATGTGCATGATTATGTACCTTCAAAAGAACAATTTTATTCGATACATAAAATTCTTTATCAGGAATATTTGTAAAGATCATATTGTAAAAAAAATCTTACTCAAACAGAATCGGTGTTTGGATCTTAAAGAGTTAAAGAAAGTACCGATATTTTTATGTGTGTGTGTGTGTGTGTGTGTGTGTGTGTGTGTGTGTGTGTTTTGTGTGTGTGTGTGTGTGTGTGTGTGTGTGTGTGTGTGTGTGTGTGTGTGTGTGTGTGTGTGTGTGTGTGTGAAATAAAGTTTGTACTAGAATATGCAACATATTGCACGGGGGGCTAACGTACATTAACATAATATATTTTAATTCTTCATATAATCTTGTATTTTATTTAGTAATCTTTTACTATTTGTTTCTATTAGAATAATAAATCTTTTCTCACACACACACACACACACACACACACACAATATCTAATATGAATTTAAACTTGTTACAGAAGTACATCCAAGGATACCAAACAGGACATGAAATCGTCGAAGGATAGCCCAAGGAAAAAGAAGCTGTGTTTGAAGTTCGCAAAATTGAAGGCAGAAAATAAAACACTCCGCGAAACAATCCGACGACTTCGTTTGAAAGAAAAGAAGAAGAGCATACAAACCAGAGTAATAAACAAAAAACTTTAAAAAAATTAGGCCGTAAGTAATTACCACAAAGTTTTAATAAAATATTAGCGGCACAAATCGATGCACAAAGCAAAAATAAACGTGGCAGAAGATATGATCATGATTTTAAAACATTCGCTTTGTCATTGTATTTCTTAAGCATTGCCTTCAGTACGTTCTCTACAATTGTTTACACAAAAGTCGAATATTGTGCCTGGCATAAATGACAAACTTTTTGAAGTACTTAAAGTAAAATTGAATACATTACGTTAATGGAGCGCCATTGTTTATTATGCGCAGATGAAATGAGCTTGAAAAGCTATTTATTTTATGATATATCGCGGGATGAGATAGTTGTTTTTGAAGATTTTGGTAATAGGAAAACATCCGTACCAGCAAAAAGTGCATTAGTTATAATGGCACGTAGCATTGCAGGAAACTGGAAACTGCCCGTTTATTTTTTGCTTTATAGAAATTGCATGTCCTGCTACTTTTAAAAAAAAGTATTATATTTGACATCATTATAAAATTAAAAAACAATGGTGCTTTGGTGCATGCTTTCATTTCTGATATGGTTTCAAATTTTATCCAACTGTCCTATATGTTAAATAATTCAGTAGATAATTCAAGTTTTGTAGTTGATGGAGAAAAACTTGTATATATCTTTGACACTCCACATTTATTAAAAGCAACTTGAAACAACTTATTAAAATGTAATTTTCAAATAGATAATAAAATAGCTTCGTGGGATCATATCGTAGAATTTTACAAAAGAGACAACAAACAATGGATAAAAGCAGCTCCTGTATTAATAAAGACAATACAACGCTATATTGTTCTTTTCGAGCTTACGAAAATAAAAATGGAGATTTATTTGGTAATTTAAATATACCAACTAATGATTTTTGTTATTATATTCACAAATTAGAAGGCATATTTGTCACAAATTTTGAAAAAAATTGTTTTAGTAATTAGCTGTTCTAGTTGGCACAAAATATAGCTTTTGAACCACCATGTCCAGATTCCCCAAAAGATTTCTTAATAAAATTGTTTCTCCGGATGCGTATTTATTACACATTATCGCAACATGATAAGTCATGTAAACAATTACTCGAAAGAATAGAAATCTTTTAAACATTTTACATTTATAATTCTTCTTAATTTGTTGCGTTTTCTATCTACAGTCTTGTTTGCATAACATATTAATTGTAATTTATGATTTATGAGCCCATTATAATTATTGTAATTATTTTATCGCATTTTTTACAAATTTCATTGGCTTTCTTCTTCTTTGGTTCATATTGAGGTCGAGTAGCTGAGATATGATTCAAAAAGAGTTGGACAATGAAATGTATTTCGTGGAATGAACTGTTATGTATACGTTACTGTGTTTTACATCTTTCCTTAACCCCATTTCTTATGTATGTTTATTAATTGTATGCTTTGTTTACTTTCAAAGTGCATTATATAATTACATTGTATGTTTACTAATTGAACGTTTTATTATATGCATGTATTATAAATATGTTTTATTTACTTCTAAATTGCATTATATTATAATTTATACATTGTTATACTTTCTCTCATGTAAAATATTTCTTTAATTACATATGCCTATTATTTTTATTATGCATAATTTATTGTTCGTGTACAATAATGTAATGTTATGTACATATTATTTTAATTTTATATGTATGTTTTATAACATTTCATAACATTTTCATAGCATATATTTACAATTATGTGATATTTAAATATTTCTGTATATAAATATATATATGTTTTATATTTTATTATATATAATTTTGTATGCACATGTGCTATAAATATGTTTGCTTGTGTTAATATTGTGTTTGTCAGATGTTTAATTAATTTATCTATTTATTGAAGTTTTTATATGTTACAGGGATGAATAACAAGGATGACAACAAATCAACAATTTCGGTCAATGAAGCTCGTGGCATCATAAATTTTACACACTTACATATTAAACATGGAATATATTAAAAATAAAATAAAGAAATGAAAATATACAAAAAATGAAATATCTCTTGATTCTGTTCATTAATAAAACGTTTCCTTTTAATATTTTAACATGCAGTGCTTTGTATCGTATGTATATATTATATG
>NW_017297680.1:1467870-1568191 GCF_001594075.2 Trachymyrmex cornetzi | reverse complement strand
TTTTTGGACATATATATATATATATATATATAAATTTTCTTTTATATCAAATCATTAGATTTTCATAGCATATATTTACAATTATATAATATATTTGAATATTTCTCTATATAAATATATGTTTTAAATGTGATTTAATATTTTTCCTAATTTTTCTACATTTTCTCTTTATTTTTTAATACATTTACAACTTATTTTTATTAATTTTCACTAAGTTCAGATTATTTCATTACAATAGTAGTTTATACTATATATAATGATTTTTATAATTATAATGGGCTCATAAATCATAAATTACAGATTATTTCATTACATTTATTCGCGTTGCATGCTTCACATGCTCCTATAACAGCTCTTACTCACTCCAACGCATTTGTTGAAATGCGACGCGAATAAATATAGTGAGTTTTGACAGAGCGAAAAAAGGATGAAAAGAGAAAGAAGTTTAGGTAGTAACAATGGCAACGCTAGGTAACTTATAGCGTTTTCGGCTTGATTAGGTTTGCACCAACCTTGGTTGGATTAATCCAGATTAATCTTTCCTATTGGTTGACGTCACCCGCTCTACCAATAGGAGAGCACAAAACGTCATTAATCCAACCCAGGTTGGTGCAAACCTGGTCGGGCCGAAAACGCTATTATTTCACGCATGCGCACTCCATTTCGGCCGACACTAACATCAAAGGTGCCGACAGAGAGTTGCGTCTTGCGCCACTGTATTAACTGTATATGCTGTACCTCAAGTTTGATCTCTTTCTTATTAAATTTTCACGGGCTGCTCTAACCGGCTATACGTATTACACGTACGTTTTATAGTATTATACGTATTCTACATACATATTATACGTAAGCAGCTCTTAAATTGCCAACCCTGCTTAGGACTCGACTCATCGCATCACTAGTCCTGAATGTCCTGATAATTTGTGATCATCATGAAGTTGAATTAGGTTATGTCAGTTGGCGAGACTTCGGAGTTAGGAATGCGAAAGAAATATGAGTGAACGTGCCTGTGGTATTGTTACAAATACCTATCACACTGATATTGTTTTAAAATCCTATAGGTACTGCACAGTTATATACGATCTTTTTAAGAAACAAGTGTTGTTTACTGCACTGTTATATTTTTATTTTTATAGCAATCGAACGTTACTGATCGTAACACACTTCAAAAAGTTTGGGACATTGCTGATAATAAATCGCGAATCTGCTGCGAATGGTTACAGTAGCGATGTGTTCACAATAAAGTAAGTCATGATGTATTTGTAAGTTATGTAGTTGTAATAATCATAGGAAGTATAATAATTATCATAATGTAATAATGTAATAATACATATTCTATAATAAGCCATTAGTAATAAATTAGAAGCTAGGAATTGACCAATCACAGTCAATTATTCTTCTTGCATTTGACTATGATTAGTCAATTTTTAGCTTCTGACTTCTAATTTATTACTAACAGCTTATTGTAGAAGGCCCATTACGATTACGATGCTTATCTAGCGATACGATAGTCAATAATGAGAATAAGGTTAGGTGAAATCCATGAGCATCGTGAGATCAATTGATAGGCTAAACCACAGAACAATATTAAAAACATTTAAAATATTAAAAATATTATTTAAGATAATATTAAAACTATGATTGTAGCGTTACAATAAATCCAGATGGGCCTTAATGCATTATCTATTTAATAAAAATTTGCAGGACAGTCTTTGGCAATGAGAACAATGACATTGATTTAGCTGCTAGATATATAGCACAACAAATTAACATTGAGAAACCATTACTGCTATCAATAGCACTAAAAGATTATGACTTGAATACTTTGAAGTCCATTGTTGCTGCTATAAATCAGATAAAACCATGGTAATGTTACATTAGTTAAAGTATCATGAGCTTAATCTTTGGTCAACTTGTTATTGGCCCACCTGGTAGTGGAAAAACAACATATTGCAATGCAATGTCCAAATTTTTGGAGTCCATTGGAAGGAAAGTAGCTGTCATTAATATCGGTATGTTAATTCAATATTTATTCTATAACTTTTAACGACAGTATCGATATCAGTTGCACAGGTATGGTGATAAAAAAACCAGTGCTGCAACATTATACTGGCACAGTGTTAAGAATTAGGATAGAAGTACGGTTATGCTTTTTTTTTCCTGAAATCTAAGCAAACATTTTAGATCCGGCAAATGAAAATATGGAGTATACTCCAGCGGCAGATATATCTGAATTAATTAAACATGAAGAGGTCATGACACATTTTGGACTTGGACCAAATGGAGCTTTAATTTACTGTATGGAATTCTTAGAAACCAACATCAAATGGCTTATCACTAAAGTTTTGAATTTAAAGGATCACTACCTTATTTTTGATTGTCCTGGTCAAGTGAGTCGTTTTTCTTAAATTTTTTTTTCTACTTTATATCTATATAATGCTAAATAATAAATTGTTAATGCATTAGGTTGAGTTATATACGCATCATAAATCAGTGAGCCAGATAGCAGAGAAATTAAACCAGAATTTAGTAAAATTATGCAGCGTGCATCTCGTGGATTCGCATCATTGCAGCGATCCTGGTAGATATTAATTCATTTACTCGAATTAGTTAAATAAACAATTATAAACTGTTAAAAATTACTAATCATTGTTATTATTTATAGGAAAATATCTATCCTCTCTAATTCTTTGCACAACAGTGATGTTACAAATAGGGTTACCTCATGTAAATATAATGACAAAGTTTGATGAAATGAAAAAGTTCAGCGATCAGCTAGCATTCAATATAGATTTTTACACTGAAGTACTGGATTTAAATTATCTCTTGGAGCAGTTGGATGAAAATCCCTTCACTGCAAAGTAAGTCAAATATAGCTAAATAAAAATGTGTCATTAGAATTGAAATACAGAGAAAACTTATATTTGTAATATTTTATAGGTACAAAAAACTTAATACTGCGCTAGTATCAATAATTGAAGACTATAGTCTCGTTAATTTTATACCATTGGACGTTACAAACAAAGCATTGTTGCTACAAGTAAAGAACGCGGTAGATAAAGCTAATGGATATGTATTCGGTGGCAATGAGCCACGAGACGTTCAAATGTTACTCGCATGTGCAGTAGGAGCAGTCAATGAAACTGAAAGGATGGCAACATTGGATGAATATTTATGAACGTTATCACTTTAGAGTGATTCTAACATACATCTCTAATATATTCATTTTTATGTAAGAATATCTTGACATCATTTTTATTATGTTTATAAATAATAAATGCTGTGTAATTAATAAAAGTGCTCTTGTTATGTGCATTTTTCAATCCAATTGATTAACAAAAATTTGTGCTAGATCGTAGTCGTAGACCCTTTTTAAAAATGTGTCCGTAAGTTTTAAACCGGAAATAGTCTGTAAAACAGCAATATTTAATAAAATGCATTAAAAAATGCATCCTTATAATTCTCATAAATAAGTTACTCACGATAATGCCTGTATCCAAAGTAATGAAGCAGAGAGGTATATCCATAGAACCTCCAGGTTTCAAAGTGCCAATTATTGTGTCAGACATCCCACACCAAGCTATGGAATTATTTGACTCTAAACTCAGTAATAATTCCATACTTCTTTCTCTGTACAGAGGAATGAAAGAATTGTTATTATATTCACGATAATTCTGTGTATTTTTGCACTCACACTTACGATGTATTTATTACATGACATGTACAATTAACTGGTTCTTCAAGATAAGCCTTTAAAGGAATATCCTTTATGATAACCCTCAGATCTCCATACTCAGGTGCCTGAGACAAACGAATTATGTTGGTGCATTATTTTATACATAACTTTTATACGTACACATTAAAGAATAGTATAACATACCATTCTCTGCAATTGACTTGTTTGCAATCTTCCTCTTTCTCCCAAATTACTTCTCCACACAATATCCAATTTGCCAATATTTGTTGCATTTTGCATCATTTTCGGATCTTTTAACAAGCTTAACTGTGGCTTTAAACAATATAGATATTGTCTACTACAGCCTGCATCTAATAAATTTACACTTCCGTAGATAGAGTCTCCCTCATCGTTTGTATTTAATGTAGTCACTAAAATATGACGCGTTTCGAGTTTAAGGCTTTTAAGCCGGTATTTATAATCACCTTATTTCAAAAGTATCTAAAGATGCTAATACGGCTCTTTGATTGGCTTATGACATCTTAAATATAAGAATTATGAATACATGCTTTAGTCAACATTACAGTATATGAGAACTCACCGCTAAATAAGTGGGACGATTCAAGAGCAACTTTTTCTAAGCAAATTGGCCCAGCTGTTAGATTCTGTATTTGTGCTTCGAGATATACCTCATCTGACTTTAATAAATATCATGAAACCGCGAAAGTAATACACACACACACACACAAATAAGAGCATTAATATATCATAGTATTAATATAACTAAATACTTAGGTATTACCTCTGCATTATAAAATTTAGTCTTCACATCAAGTGGTTTAACTACCTGGAACTTGAAATATTTTCTAAATGACAGTGGAGGTCCAATCTGATTTGTATAAGATACTTCACAAACTAATCTAGAGATATAAGAAAGATATATTTTACATTTGAAGAAAAAATGAATTTTTTAATACAGAAACTTATAAATATCCTTACATATGTGTACCTATTTCCTTAACTTCATGATGAATAACTTCATCCACTGTACTGTCAGGTGCTAATTCTTTTCCTTCCAGGTTATTGCTAGAGAGTGGAATAACTTGTGTACTTGTTTGTAAATCTGCCTATAAAATGTAGAAACATACAATATTAGGAAATATAAAAATGTATTTGATGTCAAATAAGATCACTTGAGATAAAATCTTAATGTGTAATTTGAACTTACTTTTACAGTAACATTTTTTACCACTTGATTACTGCCATTGTGAACACATAAATAACTAGAGAATATCTCTCCTAAATATATATTTCTGAAATAATAAATATCAATTTCAATATTTGTTGAAATATATACTTTTCTTGTGATTAAACGGAAAGAAAAATTCTCGGGCAAGAGACATACCCAAAACTTTGAGGCAATACCATAAATTGTCCTATAGCAAGTGCCTCCATGCCTTGCAATGTTGTACAATCGTTTTTAAGTTCGTTGTTCAATGTATTACCTGGTAAGTCTGTAGAATCACATGTGACAACCATAGGACTAGCTAAGGTAGGTCGTGTCAATCTCATTACTATAAAAAACAATTTTTGTTCATAATTTCATTAATAGGTATAATTCTCTTCTACGTCATTTCTCCAATTAAAATATTGTTGTACATGTATCAAATAGTAATACTCTCTATCTCCAGGTAGAACATAAAAGTTATTGACATTTTAAAAAATGTCATTATATCTTTGTCATTAAAAATGACAAATAAAGTTATGATGACGTTCTTCTGACATCATATAATTTCTGTGTTCTATCTGGATAATCTAAAATATTGAAAAGAAATATAATTCTTACTGCTTCGCGACAAGTTACCTTTCAAAGTTAGTAAATGTTCACTTTTTGTTTTGACTTCCATTTTTGCTGTTTAAATCACGAAAAAAACGTTAAACAAACATGGTTAAATTATTTAAAAATTATTTATATATCACCGTGTCAAATCAACGTCACTTCAGGAACCTAACCTCGTTATCTTATGTCAGATTTGTAACTACACCACAATGGTACTTTCTACGCTTTCAGGTGCTTTCTACACTTAAACTAATAGCGTTTTCGGCCCGACCGGGTTTGCACCAACCTGGGTTGGATTAATGACGTTTTGCGCTCTCCTATTGGTAGAGCGTGTGACATCAACCAATAGAAAAGATTAATCCAACCCAGGTTGGTGCAAACCCGATCGGGCCGAAAACGCTATAAAACAGCCACATATTGTTGGGCAGTAGAGAGAAAAAGAAAGAAAAAGTAAAAAGTACACAAGATTCCGCTAAAAAAAACAAACTAATCAATAAATCGAAAATTAAATTTTTAATCGATCAGTCGATATATGGTTACGATTTATTTCGATATCATAATGCAAGTAGACACTACTACCCACTTGCATCATGTTTCGATACATAATTTAAAATATAGTTGTAAAGGATTTAGTCCTTTATTTTTTTAGAAATTATTAGAATTAATAATACGATATTATTATTTGTTATTTGCAATATTACTTTTTAAGTAAATTGATTCGACATTTTTGGCATTTTTGCACATAATATAATACCGTCAAAATAATTTTCAACATAGGTTTATTGCAGATATTTTACAGAGACTCTTTAATAAAAGAAAAATGAAAAGAAAGAGAATGTAATATATATAGTTCATATCTTTTAAAAAGATTGATACAGTTTCCATCGTTTCCGACGATTACATTATCCTAAGTCGATATATTTATTGAAGAAGTTGAGACTGTTGAGAGAACGCGCTAAGAATCAATGAATGTGCTATAGCTATCAGTTGAAATAGAAATGTCGAGGGATTTATTTCACAAATATGACCTTAATGAGCCATGTTGTGATTTATAGTTATAATTATATATCTATTATCGTATTGTAATATATACTTTCCGTCCTTTGGATGAAGGTATGCTTGCTTGATGCATTTGCCGAAAAGATAACCTCTTTTAATGGTTCTTCGAATTTTGGGGAATCGTGCCAGCGGCCGGTGGATTTGCTAATTGTACGCTATATAATTATCATTTTATGCTTATTCGTTACGTAACTATTCCTTCGCGCGATACTGTTATTTCAAGCCGCTCGAACTAGTGATTCACCTCTATATTTTGCTTATATTATATATGTGGCATTTAGTCTCATATACATCTTTTTCTGTATATTTTTCAGTGTATTATAAACGAGCGACTATGTTTGACCAAAGAATCATAGCAATCTGTTTTCTTGTGTGCTTTGTGATAGTATTTAACTTCTCCCTTCATCGTATTGAAGAAGGCCATGTAGGGGTGTACTTTCGAGTAAGTTGTTTCGAACAAGTCGTTCTTCCATTATCTCCAATAGTCTCATTCCTTTTAACTCTATGAATATTGATGAATATTTGTCAGGGTGGCGCACTATTACCTCAAGTGAGTAATCCAGGATTTCACATGATGATACCATTTTTGACCACATATCGTTCAGTTCAAGTAACACTACAAACAGATGAAGTGAAGAATGTGCCATGTGGAACTAGCGGTGGTGTTATAATCTACTTTGATCGTATTGAAGTTGTAAATATATTGGATGCAAACAGTGGTAAGTTGTGGAGTAGTTACTCTTTTAATTTTTAAGAACATTGATATTGTATATTTTTATTAATATATTAATATATATATTCTTGTTTAGTTTACAACATGGTGAGAAATTTCACAGCTGATTACGATCGCACTTTAATTTTTAATAAAGTGCATCATGAATTAAATCAATTTTGTTCTGTACATACACTGCACGAAGTATACATAGATCTGTTTGATCAAATTGATGAGAATCTGAAAACTGCGCTTCAAAGAGATTTGAATGAATTAGCACCTGGTCTTAACATACAAGCTGTAAGAGTAACAAAGCCAAAAATTCCTGAAACAATTAGGAAGAACTATGAATTAATGTAAGTATTCTGTTAATTAATTCAGTTCCTTTAGATTTCAATTTTCTTTATATTTTTGTAATTTATATATTAACTTGCTTTGAATTGTTTAGGGAAGCAGAGAAAACGAAACTGTTGATATCTACACAACATCAAAAAGTAGTGGAAAAAGATGCTGAGACTGATCGCAAGAAGGCCATCATTGAAGCTGAGAAAGAAGCGCAAGTTGCAAAAATTCAATATAATCAAAAGATTATGGAGAAAGAATCCCTGCAGCAAATGGCTGCAATAGAGGACGAGATGCATTTAGCAAGACAAAAGAGTCGTTCTGATGCAGAATTTTACCAGATGAAAATGCAAGCTGAGGCGAATACATTACTTTTGTCTAAAGAATTCTTAGAGCTCAAAAAGTACGAGTCATTGGCACACAATACGAAAATATATTATGGGCAAGACATTCCAAGGATGTTTGCATATGGAAGTTGTGTGAATGATGTCAATTTCAAATCTAATAGTAATATTGAAGAAAAAAAGTTATGAGCAATGAATAATGCTACAATTTGTATCTTATTATTATTATTATTATTATTATTACATAAGATGAAATATGAGTAATCTTATCTTTTTGGACAAAATACTTTTATGATAAGAAAATTGAAAACTTTGAAAAATTTACAAGTTCAAGTTGTGCGCAGGCACATTTTTTTCTATATAAAACATTACAAACATAGACTATACACACGATTTTAGAATTTCGGAGTGTTACTTATTCCTCCAAATTGTGTGAGATTAAAATTTTGTATGAATGTATTAAATCCATGTGGGTTAGAAGATACATTATGAATACATAAATACATAATATCTTTTTTTATCATACATAAGAACAGTTTCCTTAATACAAGACGATAAAGTATTATGTGATAACTACACAATCATAAATTATAATAATTATAATTACAAAAAAGAATATATCTAGACTAGAGACCTGAGAGAAAATAAAAATTGAAATAAAGTTTCAGTTCGGTTATAGTTATCGATAAGTTCCAATAACTATTTTAGAAACGACTTTTCTTCAAAGAAAAGACTTGTTTTCTTAAATGAAATAGAAATGTTAAAATTATATAATATTTAAAATATTAAAATTATATTATGGTTTATGTTTTATGATTATTAATCTTTAAAACAGTGCTGGGATTTACTTGCACATTTCGGCCGATTTTCAACTTAGTTCCTGTCCTCCTCGGTTCCTGCCGATTGACCTTTAGCTTGGGCGCGGGTCAGCACCGGCTGGTGAAGTAAGGGGTAGGAACCAAGCTGCAACGTGCAAATAAATCCCAACACTGCTCTAAAAAATTTGTAGTAGTTTGCATTTTTTATTAAATTTTTCGTTTATAACTGTACTTAGATTTTTTTTATATGAAAATATATAATTAGTAAAATTTGTTCATTTATCTTTCTCTCTTCCTCCCCCCCCCCCTCTCTCTCTCTTTGCGATGTATTAGAGAATAAAAAAAATTAATATCAAATTTAAAGGTAAACAAATTTTTGTTTATTTAATATATATGTGTAATGTGTTTCGATATTGCCTTTTTTACAAGGAAAATTAATCGTTTTTCAAATTTTTATACAAGTTGAGAAATATTGGGATGAAATGAAATGAAATGTGTCATTTGACTTTTTTACGGTGTTCCTTCGTTCTACGCATATGAACTTTGGGCTCCTCCAACGGTAAGGATTTAACGTCACTTATATTCTGATTTAGCGTCCGTAATTCCTCCAACGCTCTTTTAGCTAATTTCCCTTCTGGCGTGGTCAACGGTTCCAAAAGAAGCATGGTCAGAGCTTTTTTTAAAAGATCCCTAGCTTCTTCCAATTGACAGGTCAGCTGTGTTGAAAAAATCTCACGCGCGGAATAAGATCGATTTGCCAATATTATTATAGGCAAATGCATCTCGTATAACATTATGCCTGAAATTTATAATATTGATAAATATATTTTTCGTAATTATATAAAAGTACTTTTATAAAATGTTTTAATATTTACTTATTAATTTACTATTTGCTTATTATTTTTTCTACATATTCACAATTTGCTATCTTTTACATTCTATGTTATTCATCTATAATTAATATATAATTAGAATTAAATAAGCAATATTGTGTTCATACCTTTTAAACGTGATATACCTGGCTCTACTATATCTAAGACATCATAGATTTCCTTACACGTATCCAACATTTTTTGTACAACCTTTTTCTGAGGATTGAGAGACGTTATTTCTTTTCTACAAGCCGTTAATAATTTCTGCTTTAAAGACAACATTAGGAAGTGATTGGTATGCAGCGATCGGGATAGTTTTTTAAGCAAGCTGTCTATCTTCTGAAAAAATATTAGCTATTATTACTGCTATTATTACTGCTGTAATGATTATAAAAAAAAATGTTAAGTTCTAAACATATTTCCGATAATCACGAACTTTTATGTCAACGTCCTCACATTCGTCGATAAGTGTTCTGCATATGTTCAACGTAGCTCTGATCAGACGACCGCCGTAGGTTCTTTTGCACATCTGGCATTGCCATCGACTTCGTTCATATGGATCAACGGTGGAAGTATCTTGTATGCCTATAAATCCTTTTTTGCAACGCGGACATAACACGCTACTCAGATGCGACTGCAATTCGTATGGATCCGTACATAAAGAGCATTCGCATTCGAAATACTTTCCTTCTCGAAGATGATCTTTTCTATCAGCTGTACCCTAGTTAAATACATTGATAATTCAGTATTAGTTCTAAATTTTCCAGCAAAAGACACAGATAACACAATGTAACATAAAGATGAAATAATTGTATAACAACAATTAAGAAAAAAAATCAACAAATACAAATTACAATGATAAATAACAACAATTAAGAAAAAAAATCTTAATTTCAAAGAAATATCTCTTTACTCGTATTCAAAAAAATTATTTCTTTGGATCAATGAAAATAAGATATTCTTTGAAAATAATATTTTGTACATTCAAAGAAATAAAATATTGTATTTTTAAAGAAATTTTCATTGATCCAAAGAAATAATTTTTTTTAGCACGAGCAAAGAGATATTTCTTTGAAATTAAAAATTTTTTTTTTTCAGTGTATAATTCTATGATTGTTACTATGTTACACTACAGTGTTTATACATAAAACAAGAAAATATTGCTTTTTAAAATTTACTTATTATATATATTAAATAGATATTGTTAATAATAAGAATACCTTTTAGATCTAACGACGATAAAAATGTTTTTGATAAAAAGGCAGCTTTTAATTAAATCATTAGATATTATTGAATATAACTTAAATTGAATCTTCGAGTAATATTGAAATATCAGCAAAAAAAGTAACATATTAATTTCATTATATTTATGTAATTAACTGACCAGCAGCGACGAAGTATAGTTGAAAAGGATAGGTTCATTCTGTTTGATTGCTATACTCGCATAAACAGTCAGCTGAAAATTGTCGTCTACGGTGAGATGAGTATTGCCTCTGCAATCATGAGCCATCAAAGTTGCTTCAATGTATAAACCTCGCAGAAGGAGACCATCAAGGGCACTAGGTGATCGCAACTCGAAAGTATTCACATCCAAAATTCCGCACAATTTCTGCATTAATTCCGTGTTCGGCGGTTCAATCTCAGCCGGCCAACGAAGTCTTCGGATTACCTGTGTTACATATATACACAATACTGCACGTTACTGAATGGGATAACATCTCTTGATAAATATTGGGTTGGAGGAAAAGTTCTGCGGTATTTTTCCAAGCAGAACAACAAGTCATTATGATATTAATATGATGTCAAAATGACTCCAAAATAATCGTTAAAAGTCATTTTTCAATCATTTTCGATTCATTTTAATATCATTTTGACGTTATCGTGACTTGCTGTTCTGCTTGGGTTGTTAGCTCAAAATTATATAACAATATCTTCGTTAAAAATGACCAAAATTTCAATTTAAAAAAAAAAGGTTTTAAAGCTTGAAATCTCTACTTTCGAATGGTTACTATATTTTTTTAATTTATGTGAGTTTAATAATTTTTATATATAGAAAACTACGAGCTGAAAAAAGAGAAATTTTTCTTCTCACTTTGTGGGTCTGTCATGTGCCAAATAAATTTGTGAAAATTTTCGACTATCTATATCGTGAAAGTTTGGAGTTTTCCTTACAAAATCGTTTTTTAAAAATGTTTCTACAATTTTTTGTTCTTGAATTATTCGAGAGAGTAAAAAGAAACATTCTGACTTTGTTCATAACTCCATAAATTATTGTACTGCAATTAAAAAAACAGATACTTAAACAAAGCTGAAACGTTGCTCTATCAAATAGTACCACGCTAATTTTTTAAATGTAAAATATATAGAAATTTGAGTTAAAAATATGATATTACTATCCTTAACTATTGCGCAATGGGGAAAAAAGTAATATCATATTTTTAGCTCAAATGTACATATATTCTATTTTTTTTAAATTGGCAATTATACCACTTGTACAGAACAACGTTTCAGCTTTAAGAATCTGTTTTATTAATTACGATACGATGATTTTTAACGAAGTTATAAGCAATCAAAATCAAAATGCTCTTTTATAATATTTAATCCACGTGTAACTTGATAATAAAAAGTCGTAGGAACATTTTTTTTAAATGAACTTTTAAGAAAAACTTTAAGCTTTCATGTTAGATTGTCGAAAATTTCGCAACAAATATATATTCTGTATATAATTTTGAGCTAACAAAATTCCGCAGAACTTTTCTAACCCAATATCTTAGGAATATTTACGCTATTCCTTTATATTGCATAGTGAATTGTGGATTAAACGTTCAAAATATATAAAAATCTAATTTATGCAAAACTCACGTCTACAACATTGACTTCTCTGTCCCTCCAAACGGACGTGCCAATCCTTTTATCCAAATGAGCCTCCATACAATCTATTTTTTCCCACACAGCTGGATTCTTGTGTTTTATTATCCATAGCCGCAAGGCCAATAAAATTCCTGCTGCATCAATTCCGCTTTCTGTTAATAGATCTCGATTATCTTTAAATATTTGGCATTCTTCATTCGTATGATGATTTGTCCGTATCTTCAAAGATAGGAAAAAGAAGATTAAAAATGATATTTTGAAAGTATCATAATGTTATGTAATGCGTGCAGCGATTCTCAAACTTTATTTTTGTTATATTATTTTTGTCTTTCTTAGATAAGCAAATCTTAGATAAACAAAATGTCATACAGTTACTGATTGCATACATTTTTCCCAAGTAATCTTGCTCGTAAGAGTTTTTAAGTTTTATCCAGTGCATCGTGCGAAAATATTTCTTTTCTCGTATGATAACAAATTCTTTCTCTTTGAGAGAATGGCCGATGTAATGTATTTCAGTTTATTACCTCGCATGCTACGCTGCACAGCGGCACAAATTTACATCTGGAGCAAGCGTACTGCCTTTCTTCGCCAATTTTTGGTAACGTGCGCATACAGGCAAAACAGAAACAATCCTTCTTATACACCATCGGACCGACCGCGATCGGTTCTTCCCGAATTATAACTTCCCCTGATGCTATGTTTTTAGCTGTTACGAGATACCTTATAAACAAAAGATATATAAGATTGCAAAAATAATTACAATTATGCAAAATTAAATATGTAATTGCTTCAATATATAGCACAAACTGTTTATTTTGTAAATGCAAAAAGTGCTAAATTTATTTTAATAACAAAATCATAAACATATAAAGGAATTCATTTCTTCTATATTAGTTCTATAATTCCTTTCAAAATTATTTAATAAAAGACAAAAAAAATAACAATTTAACTGTATAAAATAAAGAGTGTTTGCAAATGATAAGATAATGTTTTCAAATGATTATATGTTTCGTGACTTCACCACAATTTGATTATACATTGATTATACATTTATTGATAGACATATACATAGATTACACAAACGTATTAATATTATGCTAAATAGCTAATTTGTAATTGCAATTATACCTTCCAAGTTTCTTCGAATGCGCAATCTTATACTTTGTAGTGGGCGTCATGTCTCCAGATTACTTCCTTCAAGTTAGCGATAGTCGATCCGTAACTGGCATCAGCAAGCAGGCATCAGTAATACGAACCGTTTTCCTTAGGCGCTCACGCGACACGCTGTATTATTAGACATCGCATGGCATCGCGCGCAATCTGTAATGTTAGTATGCAGAACGTGATGCACGCATTGGCAGTTACAACAAAACGATAAAAATTTCTTTATTTTTGTATAAGAACTCCAAATAAAAAAAATTAATAGCTCTATTAAGTATGTTATATATGTACAACAAAAAAAAGAAAAATCTACTAAACATCTTTTCAAGGAAAACTCATACCGTTGAGAAAATCCCATGTAAATTTTTTGTGTACACACGCTATATCTATAATATGTATACATATATTTAGTACAAAATCAGAAATATTCTTAAAATGATGTATAAATTTCTTTAATTTCAAATTACTGAGATATTTTCCTACTCTATACAAAAACAATTCAATAATAATCAAGTCTATTGTAATTCATTGTAATATACTACACATAATATTTTAAAGAAAGATATTTGTGTGTATATTTAGGATAATATTTCTTAGTTTATCCTGCTTCCAATTTCTGTCATATATTCTGTACATATATATTCATTTATTACATGTTAAGTTCTTGCAAATTAGATAAGTATAAATATTTTCCATATAATTTTCTCTTCTGATTGTTTCATAAAATCATTTCTCTTGATTAATAAATATAAGCAGATGGAATTGGCTATTAGTAATAAGAAACCTCAAGAAGTATAGCGTTTATTAATATAAGTAAGTTTATACAAGTAACGAGGTTTTTACAAAAGATACTTATAAATCATTTATGGACTGTTCCAGTTGAATTATAGATTCTTTTGCGACGAGTCCTATTTGTCCTTCGGACGTCTCTGATGGTTCTAAGCTTAATATCGTAACCGCCTCTTTTAGGATATTAGCCGCTTCTATCATTTTGGACTTCAGTCTGGCTTCGTCAATAACACCGGCATTCCACTGACCTTTAGCCAAGAATAGTAACGGTGCGTGTAACTCGTATAACGTCATACCTGCCAGAAAAAGATAAGGCAATAAAGTTATCCAAACATCTTTCCTCTAATTGGAAACACACTTAAGAAACACATACCTCTTACACGACTATATCCCGGCTCCATAACGTCCAATACTTGAAGCAATAAACGGCACATATCGACTTTGTGCTCCAATACAACATCTGGCAAATCATCTAACAAGTACTCGTCAACTCGACCGTACATTTGAGTCAATGAGTGCCTAAGAAATATTGTTTTTAGGAATTATTAATAATATAACGTGAAAAGTGTATACGAAAAAAAAAATATATATTCTTAGAGTTAACTTCGCCGAATTTAATTAATTTACCTTAACATTGAAAGAAAGGCATGCCGGGGATGTAAAATTAATCGGTACTTTCTCATAACGGTTTCCCTTTCGTAAATCGCATCAGCTCCGTCAGCTCCACTGATTGCTTCAGCGGCGTCTACTTCCGCTTGAATGATCCGGAGAACTTTTCGCACTGCTTGTCCGTTGGTAGAAAAATCGCAATGCGTACATTTCCATGTACTTTCCGAATCTAATAAATATTTTTAATTATAAAGACATAATTACTATTTTATATTCTAAATATTAATAGATTCGAAACTTCTATCAATGTCATTATATGGAATCGCCAAATATTGAAATCAATATAATTTCAATTCCTGACACTGAAAAAATTTTATGTTGATTTTTGCATTTTGTTTATTGCGAAATAAGCATAAGAAACATTTATTATTACATGATTAGGATGTCTAAAACTGAGCTCAACTGTACCTATTTCAATAATCCTTGATTTCTGTTCAATTAACGTCACATACAACTTAAAAGGAAAAAAATATAATCGACACTATTGCACAATACCTAAAGAATCCAGTGGTAAAACAATCCCGTTGTCGCATTTGTTACACTTCAGCGAGGACATGTGAGTGCCCAATTCCGTAGGATCTGAACATCGCGGGCACGCGCAGGCGAAGTGTTTGCCCTCGAGTAGATGCTCTCTCCGTAGGATCGTCGGAAGTAACGAGTGCGTGTAACTCGCGTAAAGTTCACCGCCCACAGGAATTTTAAGTGTAGTACGCAGCCGTATCCTGTAGAATGGCGTGTATAATTGCTATTTGCATTTAATACGGGACTATCTTCATCAGCATAATAAACCGTGTGAGATTTCCTGAAGGATCGCACAGGGTGTAAATTAATTGAGGAAAGACTGTGCACGAGCATGTAACAAGTAAGTAAAATGCTGTTGTTTAAGATACCGCGCTTAAATTTTTTGCTGGCAGTAAATGTTTAGTGTCGAGTATCATTACAAAGAATTGCGTTTTTATTTCGTTAAGTAATTCATAGGTAACGATTATTAATTGATATACCTATAATCAACTGGCGATATGCTGTGAGATGTGTTCGAGACACATGAGTGATTCATCATAGCGACTGTTGGATAAAGACCACGTGCGCTGAATCCTTTCACCGTCCGAACTTCGAACGTATTAATCTCCAAAATACCGCATATCGTTTGTATATACTCCTCTGAGAATCTGCAAATATTTATTGACTGTTCCATTTCAAATAATACAGTTCCACATTAAAACAATATTAAGCAGTTCCTAGACGCACAATATTATTGCGCAATAATTTTGTACTGTGTTATTGATGCCTCCTTTAAACAATTTAAAACGAACAGTTTGGAAGCTCAATAAGTCTCCATACAATTAATAATATTATACAATATCAGGTATTGTGCAACAATATTAATCGCCTAGGGACCGCTTTAGTAAAATGCCGCAATAAATATACCTATCAAATTTGAGCCGTTTTCTCAGGTAATCTACAATATTGACTTGATCTGACTTCCATTGATTTTTTTGACATCTTATTTTATTATGCGCTTCCATATCCTTTATCTCTTTGTTCCATCTTTCGACGTTTCTCTCCGACTCCAACAATAGTCTCAACGGCGTTATGCATTCTAATTGCGGAACACCGTTTTCGCTATTCCCATCCAGCACGGCGTCTACGTTAAACTTCTCGTTCGCCTGTGTAAACACCTGCCCAAGAAAATAGATCTTTAGATATGCAAAACACAATATCAAGAAGAAATAGATATAACGCTATAAGAAAGCTATATAACTATAACTATATGTATTTGTATGAGTATAAAGATTAAAATGAAAATATACTGCAAAACTTTCCAATACTTTCCATAGCTCTTCACTTATTGAAAAGATTTTACAATCACAATTTTTCGCAGAATTTAAGAAAGTTTCGAAAAAAGCTTTTCAATTAAAATCTTATTTACCTGGCATTCGTAATCTTTATGTTGTGGAGCATTTTCGCATTCTTGGCCACATACGGGCCATCCGCACTTGGAACATAGCGGTTTGTCATCCGGTTCAGGGGGCCAAGGTGTAAAGCAGGAGAGACACAAGGGATACGTACATGCCTTCGGCCCAACGATAAAGGGCATTTCCGTGACGATTTCTTCACCAGCATGTAGTTCTCTATTCGCGACCATGTATCTGTTAAATCAAATGTAATTTTTTTTAACAAACACTTTAATAAAACATATGCGATCAAAATATAATTAGAGTCCAACTTGGAAAATTTCTGATATAATTTTCTTTGCGTCATATCAGTAAAAATTGCTGATATAATTTTATTTTTACGTCAAAGCAGATTTATTTCTTTCTAAAATCATAAACTTTTTTAATTCTCTCTTTGACAAATCTATTTTACTTTATATATATCATATTTGGATAATTTTACAAGTTTATATTACCATGTGAATCCCGTGTATTTATTAATACCTCCGGTTTCTTTAATTTTGCAAATGCTTCATTTAATTTAGATTAAGCATAATGCATAAGCCAAACAGCTTAATGCACCACGAATTTTTATTAAGAGACTATTATACTTACTTATTTAATTTAAAATTATTCGTAGATTTTCTGTTCCATATTTTATCTCAGATTTGAATAATTTATCAGCTCTACTCTTTCATTTTTTCTTACCTGCCAACCTGTTCATTCTGCAGCACTTTGTATGCCTGCGATGCGGATACGCCACTTTGCTAAAATAATAAGAAAACGAAATCGTGTGTTGTTAAAACTCAAATTATTATATTGTAAATTGCACGGATTAATGTTACAAGTTTTAACATCTCTCGCGAAAATTATAACTAGATAAGAATATCTAAGAACGTAGGAATAATTAGGGTGTAAATTTCGTCAAACTCTAATTAACTCGATTAGCTATTAATTCAACTAGTCAAATTTATTTGCTGTAAAATGTCTCTATCCGATATAGAAATGAAATTAATATATATGTCATGGATTACATTACAAATGTTTATATATATATATATATATAATAAAGTTAATTAGTTTGATTCAAGTATTACTGTGACATACCGATTCTTGTGACATGCTCAGTTGAGAATCAAGCTAACGAGAAGCAATTAACTTCCCTCGTCGATGAGTTGTTAATACCGCAACGATTGAAGGCCTGTGCTTGAACTGAGCCGGAGATCGTACTTACCAGGTGCTTTATATTCTTGGCTTATTAAAAATATCGCACATAAGCTCTGCCAATAGTACAATCTACAGTTTCTACTAGACGAATAGCGAGATTTGTACCGCTTTCGGACACGACGCGTTGCGATCAGAAACGTCGCGACTACGCGGTCGGTGTGTATTTTTGGGACTCCAAATATACAGAAGCATTCAAAAGCTGATCGTTTTCGGCAGATCCATCGTGACTATGCATTGCGAATACTAATCTTCTTGCGCGCTATTTATTATTAATTTTTCCGTTATTGCTTTCTTAACAGCGTGTCAAGCAATTTCAAATTGCAATATTTATATCGGACTTCTATCATAATTATAATAGAAACATGTTATTGGAATACAAAGTTAAAGTGTACGTGTAAAATATTGTTTTGTTACAAGAGATTATATTTCATTCTCATCTTTAAATAATATTTTAAGAATCATAATAGCAAAATTAAGTTTATTTTTTTTAATAAATAGTTTCAGTGATAATCAACTTATTAATATTATTTGGTATGCACATTTAATATCTACTAATCTCATCATGTTGTGAATTAATAATTAAAATTGTTTAAATTGCCAGAATATTTCAAAATTACACTTAAAAACATTTCAATATTACATATTTAATTAGAGTAGCAATATTTACAATCATAATTAATATATAAAACATTAATATACACTTGAAGAAATCGAAAATCATCCTTGCACAAAAAATTTATCATCTTTTTTCAAAGTCTTACAAATTACGTATCCTCCAAAATAATGGGAAACTTTTCAATCTATAAAATTTCACCCGTTAATATATACAATGACATGCAAATATATGTCATTGTATATATATAATAAAATCAAATACAATAGGGCAAATACAATTTCATGTACAAAAACAAGTCAAAGCCAAATGTATAAATTAGGACGGCAAATTATAGAGGAAAGGCGCCTATTATGAGATACCGAGTTTTAGGATAAATGCTAGAAGTCCATAGGCAGAATTTGAAAAAATATTAAGTCATTTTGAAGGGGATTTAATAAGTTTTAAGATAACGTTACATAAAATTTAATTCAAATTCCATTTTTCTTTTAAATTAAAGAAATGTAAAAAGTGAGCAAATCGCAAAGTCAAAAAATTGTGCTCCTAATATGAGATGCCCCAAGAAATTGATAGTGAAACGCAAAGTATATCAGTATTGCAATAAAAAACTTGCAATAAATAAATTAAAAAACTTTATTTAATGTTTCTAAAATACAAACAAACACAGTCAGTGTGCGCAAAAAATGAGCATACGATAGATTATACCCAGAACTCGTTTTCAGATAGTTGGAATCAAGTATCACAGATATAGGCACTCGACGTTCATTCCGGTTGTTTTTTTTTATTATTGTACAATAACATCTATACTTTAGCAATGATTTTCACTATAACATAGGAACACAGGTTATTTCATATTAGGAATACCCTGGTATCTCATATTAAGCAATTCAACATATCCCATTCTATAATTAGTACGACCTTACTCTATCACTACATGAAGAATTTATTGCCAAATATTTATTTATTAAATAATAAACAAGGTTTAAATGCTCATCTCAATGAAACTTGAAGACATCCAAATTCTAAAATCTTGTTTTACAATAACTACAGACATGATCTAATAATGAATTTTCTACTAAATAGTTTTTAATCCAAGAGCAATAAATTTATGGTGGAACCAACAGATAGCGTTTATTAAGTTTAGCAGAAATACCGCTATCTCATATTAGGCGTCTATCTCATAATACAAGGCATTCCTCTATAATTTAGAAAAATATAAGTAAATATGCAGATTAGGGGAGCCCCCCCTCCTACATATACAATAATATGAGTATAAAATTAATTATGACATTGATGTTATTAATGTTATTATGTTGCTTTTAGTTGACGTACAGGATAATTAAATTTAGAATTATAATTGTAGCCTAGAATTGTATAATTACAGAAATTTTTCTGTAAACAATTCTGCCTATAAAATTATTCCCAATTTAATCGAACTACTCAGCAGACGCAGATTCGAACAGTTTGAACCGTTCGATCTATCAGACCTGATTTCACATTGAAGTCGAGCTCTGCGCTCGCGATTAATTGGATTAATACGAACATTTTCGCTTGAATTCACCTAAATGCCCGAGGTGTTGGATAGTCCCGATAGAACGGTGCTCGCAACTCAAACGTTTTCAGTTCGATCGCACAATTCAAATCTAAACGCCGATGTTGCCGATGCGGAACACTACCGTGCCGCCTCGGTCGCGCAGAAATAGGCCGGGCGTTTTTCTCACACCACACCACGTCGATACGCATGCGCATAGTCCGTGGGTCGCGGACTCTTTCTCTCCCTGCTCTTTCCTGATCTCTCTGTCTCGTCTCCTGCAACTGCTCGCAACGTTGCACGACGTATCTGTGAAAGAGTTGCGTCTCTCGTGTCTATCAGGACTGTAAGTATATCATCGCCGGGGAATTTAATCCCCACAATAAAAAATTCATCTTCGGGAGCCTCGAGATTCACAAAACAGTCCGAGTAGGGTGTCAAGCGCAAGAGGGAAGCTAGTCGAGAAACAGGTTCTCGGTCTCGTTTCGGGAAACCGGCATGAAATCGCGATCACAATGTCGTCTGCCGTGGCTCGTGTGGCGCATTTTTCGGCCAAACGTCAAACGGGATTGGATTTTTCGAGAGGACTCGCGTTATCGGACGAGTAGAGGCTGGTTTTTTGACGTGCGGCGACGTGTAGAGCGACTTCTAAGTTAGAATCCTGAACGATCGCGGCATATCGGTTGGTCGAGCTTATGTAATACTTGCGAGACAGGTCAATACTATTCCATTCGTACATGCATTGCGGCTCGTACCTCGTGATATCGTATCACCGTGGATTTGTTTGCGTTTAGACTCTGTGATAGTGACTTTTTTTTTATGATTTAGAAAGAGCCTTCCCTTTCTCCAGACCTGTAATCGTGGCATGTTTCAATTCTCCCATATGTAAATATTTTGCTTCATTCCTTGAATGGAATAGTACATATATATGTAAACCATATAGAGCAGAGTACATTGTTGGCATATGTATCTCAGATTAAATTTAGCCTGCTGTTTTATTATGGTTGTCTATATCGAGCTTTCTGTCCTTTTTTAATCAGTTCTAGGGGCCAGATCTATTTATCAGTAGGAACAATAGCTAGTCATTAAACAGATATTTTTATGGCATTGCAGAACATGGCTCCTCCGACGTACAACGACCTAGGAAAGAATGCCCGTGATGTATTTGGTCAAGGCTATCATTTTGGTCTGTTTAAACTGGATGTGAAGACTAAGACTAATTCTGATGTAGAGTTCTGTTGTGGCGGTGTGTCCAATCAGGACACTGGAAAGGTGTTTGGTAACTTGGAAACTAAATATAAGTTCAAGGAATATGGATTAACGTTTAGTGAAAAATGGAATACTGACAATACCCTTGGGACTGAAGTCACCCTTGCCAATAAGTTACTCAATGGTCTCACAGTTGGCTATAGCTGTACTTTCTCCCCACAAACCGGGTAAGATAATTTTGCAAGTATCAAAAATTTAAGTGATACTATGATTTGTAATAATATTTGGATCTTTCATTTTTCTTCTGATATTTGCAGTTCCAAAACTGGAAAACTGAAGACTACTTACAAACATGAAAATGTATCTGCGACTGCTGACTTTGATCTTAGTTTGTCTGCTGGACCTTTAATTTATGCCTCGGCTGTCGTAGGTTATCAAGGTAAATTTTAATATCAGATATGTCCCTTAACAACATTAAAGTTTGACAATATTAATTAATCTTATTCTTTGACATAAAATTGTTGAAAAAAGAAACTTTTAGATATTTAATCTTCTATGTGCCTGTTCCTTTGTCCCAAACACATATTTCCTTGTTTTGAACAAATGGAATGTTTTATGAATAAAAAAGTAAGCCTGTCATTTGATGGATGTTAATTGTGTTATCTGAAAGTGTTTAAATCGATATATTGCTGTATTTTGCAGGATGGTTGGGTGGTTATCAGGCATCCTTTGACTCACAAAGAAACAAACTCACAAGGAATAATTTTGCTCTTGGATTTACTGCTTCTGATTTTACTCTTCATAGCGCTGTGTAAGTATATAATAACAAAAATGTGATACTGTAAGACATTTATCGATTTTTATTAACATTTAAACATGATATTTAATATATTTTAGGGATAATGGTCGTGAGTTTAATAGCTCCATTTATCACAAAATAAAACCAGATTTGGAAGGAGCAATCAATTTGGCATACAATTCCACTAATAATGTAACACAATTTGGTATTGGCGCAAAGTATAATCTTGATAACGATGCTAGCCTTAGAGCCAAAGTGAATTCTAATCTTCAAATAGGTTTGGGATATCAACAGAAATTGCGGAATGGTGAGTAATAATTTCTTCTTCAAGTGCCATGTACGTTATTTCAACGCGTAGGCGCCTCCCTCTCATATACCTATGCGCGCACTCTGATCGTACAACAAGGTATATGGGGACCTACAGTTTAAACGCCGATTTCGAACGGCAATTTTTGGTAGGGAGGTTTCCTGGGCAAGTATACTACTCGGTGGTTTGCCATTGTCTTCCGAGAGGAGCTACAAGTGTATGAAAATTTTTCGGTTCTGCCGGGGATCGAACTCGGGATCTCTAGTATATCAGACCAGTGCACTGTCTGCTACACCACACTCGCGCTCACTATAGTAATCATTTAAAAAATATTTTTGTTTAAAAGGTTATTAGAAAAAGATATTATAAAATCTTCATAAGTGCAAAATGCAACGTGAATCCGTTATAAATAATTTTATTTATAAATTCGAAAATTTTTAACATGTTACAATATATAAATATAATGAGAAAAAGTATGTTTTTCGTTCGCGATATTAACAAAATATCTATCTATTAATAATTTGTACTCTGAGAGTCACACTAAATAGAGAATAAGCCTTTGGCAGAGTGACAACTTTACAATTGCTATAATAATTTTTGCAATATACAGTTATGAAGTTAAATAAGGACTCTCGACAATTATTAAGTCTGTTAAGTTAATAAATCTTTCCACAAAAGCACATACATTATTATTCATATGTTAATAAACGTCACTAAATAACTGAATATTTACAGGTGTAACTTTGACGCTTTCTACAAACATTGATGGGAAGAACTTCGGCTCTGGTGGCCACAAATATGGCGTTGCATTAGATCTTCAGGCTTAAATACGTATCTTATAAAGTAATGCTTATTACTTAAAAAAAAAAGCAAAAAACTATCCCATAATAAATATTTTATGACCTTCGTGTCATAAAAAACCGGCGTGACAGTACATGCTTAAAATAAAGTATTATCTATAATATGTAGATAGGTTGATCCTTGAATAGATTCCACAAAATATCATCATTTGAGATTAGTTGACAAGCACATTAGTTTATATTATACACAATTATGACCATGAATCAGCAACACTTCTTATAAACAATATGAAATCGCAATTACACATACAAGTTTGTACTGTTAGTCGTATGGAGTTCTACACGCAATTTTTTTGTTAGTTCCTGTTAATTAAAATCCTTTTTATCAAAATCGAAAGTTACATTGAAGTACATACATTATTCTATATAATGTAAAGTGGAGAAAGAGAGAAAAGGCAATAGTAAAAGCGACATAAAAATATAATAATAGATAAAAAGAAGATATTTGTGACATGAACAATTTTCTTTGCTTGCTTTGCACACAATAAATATATTAAGAATATTTTTATATTATATTTTATATTTGTGCGATTATCACATTTATATGTGAAAAATATAATTTTCAAACAATGTAAAATATTTTTATGAAATGTTATTTTAATCAGATATCTAACTTTGTAAATCACTAATCTTATCTCTTGCTGGATAGGACCAGATTAGAATGTATGACGTGCATATTTTACGCAAATATTAGTAATGATGTGATTGATTGATAGTAAATGTATGCAATTTTTTGGTTTGGTATTGTCATGTACTCTAATATAAAAATTTGATGCCTTCTCTAATTCATATAAATAATGCAATTATGCATTACTTGTATAGATTATAATTAGAAAATGTTCATGCCATTCTCTTGTTGTAAGGAATATCTAATCCTTGTTAAGAAATACTGCCAGTTTGGCTGAATTATGATGTCCTCAGATATTAACCAAAGTATACTCCTTTACAAAACTTTCATTTGTAGTCGTGTATAAATATTAGATAATAATCATATTTTCAAAAGACGTATAAGTACCGCATATATGTACTGCATATATAATTCCACTGCTTTATTTTATATAGAAAATAATTGTTTGTGAGATAAAAACGGCTTTTACTCTCTTTGATAATTATTACCAATTATGTATGGGTTCAGTAAAGAATGTTTTACGAAGTACGAATGTGATTTATTTACAAGAAGAACTTACATTGTTTTTTTTTTTCATCTACAATGATTTTATCTAAATCGACTGCAAATAAACAACCCTTTAACATTTCCTTTGAGTAAATTTGTATTGTGTGTGATGAAATTATATTAATTTTTTAGTTTTTTAGTTACATTTTTTAATTACAAAAAATTGGTAAAATTTTACAGCATTAAGGATGTAATATACATTTAACATATTTCAAACACACAATTCTAAAAACAAGATGGATATACTTTTGAAACGAAAGGTCTTATTTAAAAATCAAATTTAATTAATGATGTGCCTCAGACGATATTAGTGTTTCAACAATGAGCTATATAAATATTTACTATTTTGGCTGGCTGTGTATCGTGTACATATTGTAAATGATTCCCGTATTCCTCATTTGACATTTGTGTTAAACAAAATCTATATTAATGCACCATCTGATCGTCCATTGCTTTTGCAATCCATTCTGGCTCTGTTTGAGCTATTTTCTCGATTATTTGATTCACTTGATAACATAGCGATTGTATTTGTTTGTCCCATGTCGGTAAGGTCTCACGTGCTGTATGGGAAAAGAGACATTAAATTCTAATTCTGTATAAAGAGCAATACATACATTAAAGTTCAAGAATTTAAAGCAACTTACTTTCAAAGTGTACTATGGAATCAATTTGATCTATATATCCATTCATTCTGCCTTCAGTAATCATTTGGCTAGCAATTTTTTCCGCTTTAGTAGGTGGAATATCCAACAATGCACCTAATTCTTCGAAGGAAATGTTGTTGTATAATTTACTAGCGGATAATAAATTATGCTCGATAACAGCACGGTCGAGTATAGTGGAGCCTAATCCGTCGATAGTACATGCCTTCTGGTGAGGTTGCAATAATGCTTCAAATTCCTGCAGCTCGGAGCGCCGAATGATACGATCCAAATACATTTTCTCAAGAATCGAGTAAGCGGGAAGTTGTTGGCAGCGTTCATCTTTGAACAATGTGGCCAACATCCGACTTCTCTGTTGTCCTGTAAAAAGATCAATGTGAACAGTCCAAAAAATAAAACATATGCAATGTTGATTAATCACTTGCCTGCAGAAGCCAATACTGTGCAAATTAATGCATTTCTAAGAGCAGTCATGCGTTCATCTTCGTGAATAATGGACCTATATGATAACTCATTGTACCTCTGAGCTGCTTCTATAAACTTTCTTCTATAATCTAATACTCTTGCATAGCATACTTTGTAATAGATTTGTAACTGTTCATTTTTAGATTCGGCCTACAGAATGATAAAAAAGTTAAATAACTGAAACATAAGAAAATAAGTTTAAAGAAACTATACCTGTAAAAGTGATGCTCGATTGATGAATGCTTCAGCCTGTACTGGATCATCATCTTCCAAATATAATCTAGCAATTTTAAGATAAGTCTCGAGTTTGTAATCAACAGTATACTGCCTGAAATGATATTGACTGCATAAAATAAATTTCGTTAATATTACATGTTCAAACAACAAGACTTGACATGTATATATTACTTTTGCCCTGTTTCCAATGGTATGCCAACTAAAACATTTGCAGCTTCTCGCCAGTTCTGATTACGTTCATAAATATCAGCTAAATGTTGTCTTATGCTAGCTACTTGTTCTTCAAAGGAAATCACACGTGGTTGAACCTATGTAAACAACATATTATTTTAATTAAAGTACATTTTAATATATAAATTATGTTTATTTTTACTTCACAATCAATCAAAGAGATTTATTTACCTTGTCCAGTGTATAATGTGAAACAGCTTTTGATATCTCATCAGGCAAAAATAGTAAACGGCTACTGACATCAGTCAACACTTGCCTCGAAATAACCAAGCTCACGTTTTCGTTCACAACTATAATAAAAATTTATCTAAACAGGTTATTTCTTTTTGAACGTGGAATACATGCATTGCCAAAATATGATACATCAATTATATGCATTGTGATGTTAAACTATGATCAGTATTCTAATTGTGTCCTGTGTGTATTAAAAATAATTACATTATTATTACATGAATACTTTAACGTTATATTACCTTAAGATAAAACAATATTAAATTGTTATTATAGATAAATTTTGCAATCATAATATTCTTTCATGTGTCTATTTTTTAAACTCCAGTCAGTTGAAAATAAATTTCGTTAAATGTTTGTTACAAATTTTGTTAACAAAAAGGAACCAAAAATTATTTATACAAATTTTATATTCAATAATATCAGCAAATTGGTGGCAGATATTCAACAAAGGATGCTTTCTATTTATGCCCAATTTCTTCACCTCTAGATAACTTTATCCAAGAGATATCTCCCAGAATAGAGAAATCTTCTGGATAAGATTATCCGCAATTTATCTGGAAGTGAAGAAATTGGACATTAATGACATAAATCGACAAACATCGTTCTATCCAAAGGTTATGATGTACAAAAAAATTTAAACAATATAATGTAAGCTGTCTAAAATTGATTCACTTACTGCTTAAGTTTTTTGTGTATCATAACCTTTAGCATTCTATGAATAACAAAGAATAAAAGCACTGTTGAGAAATTGTTGACAAAAACCATATAAAGCGTGCTACAATTTGACAGCAAATTGATAGTAAGAATCGACTTTGCTTAGCTTTGTCAACAATGTGCTCTCACATTACATCTGCAAATTTTGTCGACAAGACAAAATTTATATGGACATGGTTGATGCCAATTTGCTGAAATTTTTGATCGAATTTGCCAACAATCTGTTGGCAAATTGCTAATATTTGACTGGCTGGGGACCATTCTGCAGGCTCTGTAATCCTCTTATAACCTGTCTGCGGTGTGTTAAATCCCGCAGATGTTTCGGAATATATTATAGATTCCGCTTGACGTTTCTTTTGTGTCCGCGAGTGCGAAGTGCCAGCGGGATAAAAATAACGTACTTGCTTCGATGAATGTCTTCAGAGCATCTACTAGCTCCTCGCCGGAAGACAACAATATCGAGTCCAGGGTTGCGCGGTATCTAAACAGAAAACAGTTCGCCGTGAGTATACAATTGGATTGGAGTTTGGTTACACTCGATGCACGTACTTCTCGGCTTGGTCTTTGTGGGAACCGCCGGAATGCGCCAAATTACTGAGTTGTTGACGCACGTAAGCCACCGTCACCACCATCTTCTCTCGCGATAATTTCACTTGCCACTGCTGCTGCTGCCGACTTCTTGCGTAGAGAAAGGCCCCGAGAGATGCTCGCGGAGTACGGACATGCTCGCGTTTCAGGCTTTCGTTTATCAGCGCCACAATATATCAAGGTACTACTTAGTTGACGATATTTTTAAGGGATAACGTGCTAAATGCTTTTGGTTTCGTTCTGTACTACACTGACTACACATCCATAAAGTAGATATATACCGATATCATATATCTATTGAACAATCTTTTGAACAAAAAAGCATCAAGTATAAATTACATAATAATTAATCATGGGAAGAATTTGTCTATAAAATATTCCTAATACGGAAAACCAATTGTTGCTCATATTTATTCATTATTATTATATTTAACAATTATATATTATGCGTTTTAAATATATGTATATTCGGAATTTAATAAGAAATTTTTATAAATAATCGGTTCTTTAATTTTTTAATTATTATTATTAAACATACAATATTACATTAAACGTCATTAAACATATGAAGAATATGCGTAAGAAATATACATGTATTTTCGACAACTCATCTGTACATCGATTTTTGCATAAATTGTCTGAAGAGGGCTCAATCTGACAACCGAAACTTGTAATATTATAATTTCTTAGTTTATATACATTTATATCGATGGTATCTGACATTTCATGTTTCTAATTAATTATATGTTTTATTATTTATATTTGAAACTAGACGTTTTATATGAATTTATTTTTATTTTTATTTGATTGTTGACTCTTACTTTGCCCTTTATTACTGTTATTTTATTTTCATAAGAAGAATCTTATATCTATAATAAATGTAAACATATTATATTATTTTAATATAAAATAATATATATTTTAAAAACTTTTAAAGCAAATTATTTTAAAAGTAATTGAAAACAAAAAATATTTTAAAATCCTAAAAATATTTTACACACAATTTTGCATTATCTGTTTTTCCTATAAGGATAACAATTATAAAAGTAATGCTAATAAGCAAGCAAAATAACAATAAAAATTATAAATTTAATATATTTTCGTAATATTATTTAATTTTTTTATTGGCAAGATCTTATTATTCATTGGCATACAGAATGGTCTGTCTAATCTGTAACAATTTTCACGTATGGTAGCATAATTAATTATTAAATCATTTAATTATTAATAATCAATGTTAAAACAATAATTTAATAAGACAGATATAAGGCTCATCTCAAGAATGTAAATTCTATTGAAAGCTATTCGAGTCGCGCTAGGTGTCTTGTGTAAATTTATTATACAGGGTGTCCCAGAATAATCGCCAAATATTTCGTGTGCTGATAGTAGAGTAGACTAAACTGAGTCGAAAAGTCCTTTATCACTTTACAATTTTCGCAATAGTTAATAAGATATTAATTACTAAATATCGCCTAATATTGGTTTTTATTAATTTTTTACTATCAACTTTACAGAAAAACAGCAAGTGACAAAAATTGTTAATTTTCTTCTCATAGAATGAGAATTTTTTCAGAATTGTTTAGTATCGCATTTTTTCATGTTGATAAAAATAGTTGCCAATAAGAAAATGCAGTACTAAAAAATTGATTAAAAATTCTGAAAAAATGTTTAGAGCGTCATTCTGGGACACCCAGTATATAAGCAAATAAGCAAGTAAATAAATTCTTCTAATAAAAGCTCATAAATAATATAAATATATAATAATAATTAATAAGGAGCATACAAGCCCCTGCACTGGGTGTCAATGTGAAACGTTAGTCATTTAAAACGTTGATTTAATAATAATACATATATAATAATTATATTTGTTAGACGTTTTGACCTTATATTAGGTCATCAATAACAAATATAATTATTATTAAATCGACGTTTTAAACAACTAACATTTCACATTGACACCCAGTGCAGGCTTATATGCTCCTTATTAATTATTATTGAGTAAATAAATTCATCATTGGTGAGTGAGATTCAGTCAGTCGCGGTTGCATGGCATCTTGAATCGTGATAGTTATACGTGATCCTGATATATCTTTTAACTTTAGGAAAATTTCTAATTAATTACTTGGAAAACATATACAAAGAAATTAAGATTTTTATATTAGTAGATCTCTTTAATACTTTTCCATGTTTTCCGTAATTAGAAATATTTGTATATCAGGATGACGTATAATTATTACGATTCAAGACCATGCAATTATCGAGTGATTAGTCTCACTCACCTGTGATAAATTAATTTCCTCGTTTATGTGTTTATATATACCTAATACATTTGCATAGGGTACTCAGTACGTCTCGGCTAGCTCTCTATTTTTCGAATAAAAACAATATTTTTATTATAGTGGAGCGTCTATTCTGCATCTTTGCACGTTTTGTGTTCCAGGCACACATCGTAACAACACTTTTCCTCTTCGTCGCATTCATGATCGCTGTCGCAATGTTTAGGCGGCTTGTACCACTTGTAAGTCCTGGGACAGTGGGCTCTTAAGGGCGGACAATGCTTTTTTGGTTTCCACTTCGTCATGAACTCGTGCCAAGAATGTTCAATGTGCGGGTCAGTGGCGATGCCAAGCCAAAGCCAGGGTGAAAAAAACGAATGCCAATTGTGTTCCGACTCCGACTCCGACTCACTTTTCCCATTTGGGCAGCAGTAATATCGATGATTGCCCATTTTGCACCAATATTTGCAGGATCTCAAGTAGGCTTTTGTTAGAATGACGAATAATAATAGGAGGCACAACGAGTTTCCACGCATGTCGAAGTGTTTGTGAAAACGATGAAAATACGTCGCTTATGTGATTGTCAATTATTTTATCTGGCCTCGCTCTTAATTTTGGCTTAAAAAATAAACAATAATAAGTGAAAAATAATCAACAAGTGAAAAAAAGTATTCAGTCAAAGCTGATGTGTATGTGTGTGTGTGGTACTTAATTAAAAATAATTTCAATATTTCTACGTGAACTGGAAATTATAAGATTCACGCAAAAATATTATTAAGCATTAACACCCGCTTTGACCGAATATAATCTTCTTTGTTTATTTGTGTTAAAAAAAGAATATCAATTATTTAAAACATAATAATAATAATAAATATGGGCAAAAATATGTTTTTCATATTAGGAATATTTCATAAATAAATGAGATTAATTAAATATAAGTAATACTCAATGCTTTTTTATTCAGAAATGTACGATGATAGCATTGAAAATTGCAATAATTACGGATTAAAGCTTTTTTTATTATACAAGACACGAACGATTTTGTATTTTATCGCAAGAAACTTTAGAAATGTTTTCAGATTTTTCTCCCAAGATTTGCACTTACTTGTGACGGTCCAAGATTCAAGGTTTGTACTTATTCGACGGTCTACGATTCAACCGACAGCTCCTCGTTTAGCGTATCTTATACGTGAGGAAGGAACATGCCCCTACCTGGCGAAAAGGATTGTAAATCTGCAGCACCTCTAATATGCGTCCATCATCGACAATGAGCAAAGCACGTTTGTTCGTGCTTGATTTCACATGTCAGTTTTGTAAAGTAAGTCTCGCTTCCGATGACTACTCGATGGAAAAACATTGAGAAATGTCAGCAACAAAGGACACGTCATATTCGCATTAGAACGGCCAGGGCCGAATCTACAAAGCGAACAAAGCGATTTTATTAGCATTTTCAGCCCGACCGGATTTGCACCAACTTGGGTTGGATTAATGATGTTTCGTGCTCTCCTATTGACAGTGATAGAGCATGTAACGTCAATCAATATGTAGAGCATTAATCCAACTCAGGTGCAAATTCGGTCGGGTCGAAAAAGTTATAAGTTTTAACTGTAATGTCACGATAACTAAATAATAACTTCTTAAAACTTAGTCATTTATTTATACCTCCAATTCTTTGTACTCCCTCGCCATCGGATCGATTGAAAGCAGATCAGAGATAAACCAGAATTCCCATATTTTTTACATTTATTTGATGAACGAAATTTTAAGTATTTTGCGCGTTTAACGATAATTAAGAGTAAATTAGACACGATCCTCCGTGTTTTGTTTATCAATGGACCGTGTAAATGCGACCCTGAAAATAACAAGGTTGTACGAGCACGTAAATTTTTCTTCCGCGATATTTCCTGGAGAAGCCGCCTGTGGGACGTCAACATAATCACCGACCCCGATCTACTTCATGCTAAGGAATCACATTGTTTTCCCGACATTCGCTCGTTACGAAGTGACACAAGATAAAAACGTGCCTGCCGCGAAATGGGGTGACGGTACTCCATGCGGGATTCAAAGCCCGGCGAGATTTATGTCAATTTCTCAATTCCTAACGCTGCGGATACGTGAGTATAGTGAGCAGTGAGAAGGAACACCTTCTTATCCGTTTTTCTTTAGTGTAACTTTAATCTCGATTCAACCTACTCTTTCTGCTTCTAAGAATCAGAAAAAGATGTCAGCCCAATTCCATAAATGTAAGATTAACTTTGATCTCGGTTTAACTTACTATTTATCTTTTTCTAATTATTATAATTAGAAATATAAAAAAGCCGCAGTAAGATTCCTTATAATAAAATAACATAAATAGTAATTATATATATAAATCAGGGCAATTTTAGGAATACCATGCTGTAATAGGTGCGCTTAAATTACTGAACCAAACCTCAAGTTTACTTGAATATATTTTCATCGTGAGCACTTTGATTAATTGTCAACGTTGTCATGCTGAAGAAGGCTAGACTTTAGCCGAAACGTACATGTACATACACACAGATAAAAATGTATTCAAGTAGATTGAGATTAGGTCCAGTAATTTAAGCGCACCTATTACAGCGCGGTATTCCTAATTGCCCTGATTTAATTACTATTATTTATGTTATTTTATTATACTTAGATTTTTTAGAATTAGAAAATCTAATTCTAGAAAATCTAATTATAACAATTAGAAAAAGATAAATAGTAAGTTAAACCGAGATTAAAGTTAATCTTTTTTTTAAATTCTAAGCATTAATTAAATCTGTAATTTTCTAATTTAATTTGATTTTCTAATTCTTCAATAATTAAACTGAGGATAAAGTTAATCTTACATTTGTAGGAACAGGCATTAAATGTTGCGCTTCAATTGCAAATGAGCATATAAAGGACCATCGCATGCCAACGTTAATTGTTTTTCAAATATGAGTTTAGAGCGAAATTATAATAAATAATTTTTTTTATAAGACCCATGACAAATAATCAGTAATATAATTAAATAACATTTATAGTCACTCATTTTTCCTTATAATATAAATTATAGTATTCTAGTATCAATTTGTTTTCTTTCAAGAAATTCGAAACAGAAAAATTGTAATTGAATGACCGAATTGAAGTTGCAGCGGAGGCGCGGATGTGACGATCCACGAACTCTTGACCAATCAGCGACGCGCATTTTGAACTTCTTCGTGCTGGATGACAAACGATCGTGAAGTCGGCGGTATACGAGCGACTCATTTGTTTATTGTTAAACAATTCTCGATCGAAAACCGACGCCGATTGTTGGTTTTGCGTACGAATAAATAAGTGATGGATCGTGAGTGCTCGTTTCGGATACATGATGGTGCTTGCCAACACATGGAAACATTTTGTCCATAATAATAGCGACAAACGATCGAGAACGAAGAGAGGGCGAAATGAGGGCGACAAGAATGACTGAGAGAAGAGCAGCCGCGAAATCCGAAATTCAGGGAACGGGAAGAAGCATCGGAATTGTTCATCGGTAAGTATTTCAACAGTAACATTATGCTCGAATTTTATTCCTTCGAAAATTGCCGCAAATATATGTATAATATACATATATTCCCACATATATATGTATCATCCAACCTTATGAAACTTCAGTCGCTCCGGACGGCGGAGCTTGACATGATTTACCAAGTACAAATATGTTCCAAGACATTTGGTACACGAAAAAATTATGGGAAACATAGGTATTATAGGCAAAGCATTTGCAGTTACACGTAAGATTTATTGGTAGATTTGCAATTATTCTATGATTATTCCGATCAATTTGGATTTATAATTCACATTTTGTGACATTATATTTAGTTGATTGGAAAAAAACGTTGCATGAAGAAGTCAGATATAATATAATATATATTATATATAATTTATATATTATAACATATATAATTAATTACATACAAGGTGTCCCAGAATAACCACCAAATATTTCGTGTGCTGGTAGAACGGACTAAACTGAGTCCTATCATTTTGCAATTTTCGTAATAGTTAACAAGATATTAATTATTAAAAATCGCTGAATATGTGACTTCAATAATTTTTTACTCTAGTGCTATTAACTTAATTTTTTTAACTTGATTTTTTCAGAATTTTTTATCAACTTTTTAGTACTGTATTTTCTTATTGGTAATTATTTTTATCAACGTGAGAATATGCGATACTAAAAAATTCTGAAAAAATTCTTAGAACTCCATGAGATGAAAATTAACAATTTTTGTCACTTGCTATTTTTCGGTAAAGTTGATAGTATTTGAGTAAAAAATTTATTAAAAACCAATATTCGGCGATTTTTAGTAATTAATATCTTGTTAACTATTACGAAAATTGCAAAATGATATATAGGATTCTTCGACTCAGTTTAGTTCACTCTACTAGCACATGAAACATTTGATGGACATTCTGGGACACCCTGTATATTACTAGTTTTTATATACATATATGTATACTAAAATCAGAATATTCCATTTAACTGGATAAAAGTAATTTTTGTGAAAGCATTTTGATTTTCTTTTACTGCCCATTTATTTAATTATTTTGTTTACCCAATTATTATTTGTAGCACAATTTTAGTTTTGCATTAAATATAAAAATGTAAAAAAATTCGTCTAATTAGATATTCCGCTGATATAATGATTTATGATCATGACGATAAATATGCAGCAGCATTTATATATATCTCGCATGTAGAAATAATTGAGATGTTGGGTTTAATTATATAATATACTAGTATAATTGTGTGTGCTGTATTGCAATATATTGAACGAACATAATACTTACATTGTGCAACAAAATACTATAACATAGTAACAAAATACTATAACATTATTGCGTATGTGTAAAAATACCAGGTTTGCGGATTATCGCCGTGTTTTTTTTTGTTCATTACTGCCTATCTACATAAAGGGAGTTTCCCGGAGGAGCAGCTCAGTATCAGTGCGCTCCTCGTCCTAATAAAATGAACGGAAAGCTTCACGAAACATTGATATTAGTAATAGACAAAAACACGGCGATAATCCGCAAACCTTCTGGTATCTTTAAACAACAAAAAACTCCAAAACCATGGCGAATGAGTCTGCGTGGTAATTAACACGCAATCTTAATTCTTCAATTCAAATTAGAATCTTTATTCCAACAATAGTACGTTTCGGTTCACTTTGGAACCATCTTTAGCAAACAAATTTAAAATATCAATCCCTTCATGTCAAAGAAAAATCACCATCAGATTAGCAGATTTGATGTTATAATCTATTCGAAACATTAATTTATCTTATAAATATTGATATTGAACAAGTTTCAAATTAACAATAAAATCGGTGACTTACCCCAAGACATAGAAGACATTCTAATTTGAATTGAAGAATTAAGATTGCGTATTAATTACCACGCAAACTCTCATTATTCATATAATAAATATGAATAATGAGAGTTCTCATGTTGTTGAATTTGGGAGAGTTCGTAAGAAGATTACATTATTATTATTTGGTATCTTTAAAGATAACAGCCGTAAAAGCCTAAGAAGCCTGGCATGAGTAATGGACAAAAACACGGCGATAACCCACAAATTTTCTGGCGTCTTTAAAGATAATAGCCATGAAAGCCTAAAAAGCGAAACTGCGTATGTGTAATATACATATATTATCTAGAGACACTGATAGTGTCTCGGCGCTAAGTATGGCGCGAGATACGTGCCTCCTTTACGGCAATAGTATAATATACATACAGATTATACAGAATCTGGTATCTTAAAAAGATACTTCCATCTAGAGAGAAATTAATTTCCATCGTTTTTTCTAAAAACATTTTTGTCTTTAAAATGCTTTTGACTTCAACATCTTGATCTATTTCTACCATTTTTAAGATGTACAACAATGTTATGTTACGTAAAATATTCTAATATATAACAACCGCGATTAATATGGAAAGACTTTTACTTTTTATCCATTAAAGGATTTCTCTCATCTTTTAAGCGTTTGAAGAAAGTTTAAAGCTATCAGCTATATATTCACGCGTCTGTCTCCTATAATTTTTCAATTATAAAATAGCGAATTCGGTACATGTGCACTGACTCTGCTTTGGTATTGCCCTGACATGGTGCGAATGCAGAACCACTTTGGTGCTATGCCAAACTGTACTGTTAGAAACGTCAGTGCAACATTTCTTGAATTTGTTCAGTTCATTCGTCCAAATTCAGCACTACACTGGGTCAGTTATCATTTGCCGAATCAATTTGAACGCACTGATACAGTGTGCACAAACCGAATGCGTGGCACTGAAAAAGTTTGCACCGTTCGCACTTAGTACGTACTACTGCAGTCTGCCGAATTCGCTAAAAGACAAAACGAGTGTATATTAGTTGCACGTGTTCAATTGGACACCAGCCAATCACAGCGCTAAGAAAAACTCCCTAGATGAAAGTCGTTGTGATTGGCAGTAGACAATTGCAACAGTGTGCAAGTAAACCGCGGTTGACAGAAACTACTTGCACCCCAAATTTCTATAAATTTATTACACACGCATATTCCCTACACTATCAATTATATTATTATAGTGCAATCATCGCGATACATGCTTCATAGAAATTTACATCGCGTTTTAATTACGTTTGTTATATTGTTCATTAATTACATTTGTTATATTACAGGCTATATATATTTTTATACACAAATAACAGAGATAAGAAAGAATTGTGCTCTTATTAAAATAGTATATATAAATACTGTCAATTAATAAAAATCATTCTAGATAGATTTGTGCAGCCTTGCTCGTAATAACGTATACATCTTATATAACATCTGAATGTTTGTGTATAATAAAAAAGAAAAACTATTTAGAGCAAAAAGAAATATTTACTCCTGATACTAATATACTATATAGAACACTTGCTAATTGAATTATTTTAGATCAACATGAATGCTTCTTTTGGTTCGTGTCGTTCCGTTGTTAATTCTTTTATTATCATATCACAATATATATATTACAGATAAAATATTAGAATTCTATTTTATGTCTTAAATTGGCCATCATTTATGGATTAATTGTAAAACCCTGAGTAGTCATTAAATTAAACAAATATAATAATACAGCTTCTCTCTCTTATACGCAGTTAAAGAATCTATAAATCAATATGATTTTCAGAATATGCTAAACTGATAAATATTTCCTCTTACTTTTATACATCTAAAAAAGTAAATTTTGCGATAATTCAATGATGTTACTTATTATTAGAGTCCGACCAAAATTTCGGTTTCAGTTTCGGTCAATTTCGATAAACAATTAGGATTTCGGTTTGATTTTGATTTTGGCCGAAAATAAGAGAAAATTTCGGGTAAATCAAAACTGTACAAGTTACAACGCACCGGTGAGCGTTCAAAAAACAACTGTTCAATTTTAATTATTAACTCGTTGATTAAGCTTAAGACAATTTGAGTACAAACTTGATGTGATCCTAATAATAACTGTGATTTGATTTCTTTAAAAGTTGAAGATACGAGGGATACAATATTATTATATTATTAGAGGAAAGCCCCCTATTATGAGATAGGCGCCTAATATGAGATAGCGGCGTTTCTGCTAAACTAATAAACGCTATCTATTGGTTCCACCATGAATTTATTGCTCTTGGATTGAAAACTATTTAGTAGAAAATTCATAATTAGATCATGCCTGTAGTCATTGTAAAAAAAAAGATTTTGGAATTTGGATATCTTCAAGTTTCATTGAGATGAGCTTTAAATCTTGTTTATTATTCAATAATAAATATTTGGCAAAATAAATTCTTCATGTAGTGATAGAGTAAGGTCGTACTAATAGAAAAATGCGGGATATGTTGAATTGTTTAATTACATAAGTTAGATTTGATGATTATAAAACCATAAGGCGTGGAAATCGTAATATGAGATACCCAGAGTATTTCTAATATGAAATAACTCATGCTCCTATGTTATAGTGAAAATCGTTGCTAAAGAGTAAATGTTATTGTACTATAATAAAAAGGACAACCGGAATGAATGTCGAGTGCCTATTTCTGCGATGCTTGATTCCAACTACCTGAAGACGAGTTCTGGATATAATCTATAGCATGCTCATTTTTCACGCACACTGGCTGTGTTTGTTTGCATTTTAGAAACATGAAATAAAATTTTTTAATTGCTATACTGATATATTTTGCATTTTACTATCAATTTCTCGGGGCATCTCATACTAGGAGCACAATTTTTTTACTTCGTGATTTGCTCATTTTTTACATTTCTTTAATTAAAAAAAAATTGAATTTGAATTAAATTTTATATAACGTTATTTTAAAGCTTATTAAATTCCCTTCAAAATGATCTATTACTTTTTTATGTTCTGCCCATAGACTTCTAGCATTTATCCAAAATGGATTCGGTATCTCACAATAGGAGCCTTTCCTCTATAATTAGACATTTTAATAAAATTTTGTTTTTTAAAGAATACATAAATTTTTGTCATGATTTCTGAAAATTATACGATCTCTGTAAAATTAATCCAAAAAATGTCGATTTTTATTTCGACCGAAAAAAATGTGACTCCGTTAGCTTCTCTCTCTCTTTCTTTTTTTTTTTTTTTAGTAAAACTTATGTAAGTTTTGGTTTCGTTTTCGGCCGAAATTGAATGACAACCGAATATTTGTTTTTGGTTTCGGTTGGACTCTACTTATTATAATATACAATAGTCTGGCAATATGATAGGATAACTACAACTTTTATCTGTGGTCTTTTTCCATCCTTAGCTTAATAATTTTTAATAACTAATTGTTTAATAACTAATTGTTTAATAACTAATTGTTTAATAACTAATTGTTTTTAATAACTAATTATAAGTATCGTTCAATAACCATTTACATCTGGTAATTAATGTCTGTATAAATAATATCGAGTTTGAATATATTAGCTTGTTTGTGTATTATATATATATAGGAATGGAATAACCAATACCATGTGAGATAATAATTTTCCATATGGTATTCATAAAAAAATATGTCTTTGAATTGCGCTCATTGTAACAAACTACAATTAATTCATGTTGAGGTAAATATATAACTATCTTACAATCGCATACAAATTATATTAAAAATCGAATTACCAAGAATTAAAAGAAATCGATGAAAACGTACTTATTATAAGCAAATAAATACGCTTATGACTTCTTTTAATTTTGATCAATTTCATGATTCACTATAAATTTTTTTTTTAGATTGAGTTGATTTAATCCACTTTTATTATTTCAATTGGAGTCGTATATAAACTGTATTAATTTTATAGAGAAAAGTAATACAGAAAAGTAAATTTTCGAGAAAAGTAAATATTAAAAAATTTTTTTTAGTAATTGACTTGAAAGAAATTATTATAAAAGATTGATATCTGTCTCATTAGTGATATTAACCTTCTAATGGTAAAGTCGGGATTGGATGTGCCATTATTTAAACTATTTAAAGCTTCATTAGTTAAAGCCTTTTTATATTTTACTGCAATTATTTAAGATCCAATAACTTTATTGTATTTTTTTCATCTATAAATAAACAGAAGAATATATTACTATATACTTTTCTTACCCATTTCATAAATTGATTAGATAAAAAAGACCGGATTCGAATTCAACTACCTTTCTAGATACATTTTGAAAATCCACCTTACAAACCTTTGAGAAAAGGTTAAGTACTATCATATTCATAATATTTTATTATATTTATAAAAGACGCTATAAATTATAATTTTGAATTATTGTAAATAACTGATGTGTATATAAATACATATAAATAACTCCAATTGAAATTTTATAGAGATGATCAATTGCATTTAACCATAGCATGTGGAAAATTTCGTCTCGTGAAAAAATAAATACACTCTGTCTCTAAGCCGTTCGTCACTTTACCTTCCAATACACTCGACTCCGTAGTTGTCATGGATGACCAAAGTCTCGTACTCCAGGTAGGGCATTTCTTGGCCGTTCAATGGTATATAACACACTTGATGATTCGGTTGTATCTTGCCGATGTGATAGATTCCTTCGTGCAATACTCTGCCGACGAATAAAGCGTAACCATCCTCGGTTTCACCAGCAGGTAGGGCATGTAGAGGCACGCTACCCTCCCAGGATTTTACCCAATTCACGTCCTTGCCACACAACACCTGGAATTCTCGTTTCTCGTGGCCATTTCCACCCCATGCGATTGTGCAGACGTTGTCGCGAATTCCACCTGGGGTTACCGTGCCTTGATGATGTGCTCTACCGATGTACAAACCATCCTCAGAAGCCATCACTGCGTTCCGAGGTAGTCCAAATGCCTCACTGAAATCTACCCAGAAGTGGCACGTGTCCATTAGTTGCTGTCTGATAGCAGGGGATGTAAACTGGCATTCTGGTAGAACGAGTTAAAAAATTATTGCGTTTCTTTCACATATATTTGGATTAATGCACATTACAATTTTATTATATTACAGTTCAGGAATTTTCAATCTTAAAAGACAAACAAATTCTATAGTTATTCTATCATGAATTCTATTAACGTACCTTCAATTATCCATTCTCCGGTTGCACCCCAAGCGGTACTAACTCCTATGTAATTTATGACAAATGGGCTTCTATCTTTATAAGACATGAACGGCATGTCAAAATCATCCTCACGGCTAACACTTAATAGTCCATCGCAAGACCATCTATAGAATAGAAGCAAATGAGAGATATATACATGTACAGTTTTGTGTATCTAAATTCATCTTAAAATAAAATATATAATTTCCTTACTGTATGAAAATATCACATATCTCGTCAGGATTCAGTATGTCCCTAGTGTCTGCTTCTGCCACATCTGGTTCTGTATTATTTCTTTTTATCGCCGACATAGTATTTCCCCATCCTCCAATAATAATCTAAGATAATGTCAAATTAATATTATGTAATATATAGAGAAATATTTTTATTCTTTAAAAAATTATTAAACTGGTATGTAAAGCACAAAAATTATTGCAAGGTAGCATTACCTCATATACATTGGAGTCACTACCAAGATGTGTCCGTAAGGCAATCCTTGCATCATGGCTAGCTTTAATGCCTAAACTAACACTGTTTTTTGTGATGGGTATGTAACGATAGTCGAGACTGTCCACAGTTGTAATTCTGACTAGGAAAGAATTGTCAATTAGTATGATTGATCAAGAAACTATTATTCTTCTGTTGAAATCTTAAATAATTATGAGACATAATTCATAATGGAACTTACTTGGACTCATTTTTTGATAAGCTAAATTTCTTTGAATATACACAGGAATCAATATCAAAATGATTCATGCTAGTCATACACAGCAGCTTATATTCCCATGGTGCTGTGCTACCCACCTCTCTGATGAATCGTTATCTCTCATTATCTCAATTGGTTTCACTTAAAACGAATAATTATATTAAAATTTTACGTACAAACATACCGTTTGTTATCGATGATTACTATACTGTGTCATAAATGTAGTGTAACTTTTTATGATTGCTCTCTCGTCCATTCCCTTCGAAAGACGCTTAGTTCCATAAAAATAATCGTCATGTGAAATGAGTATAGGAAACTAGTATAAATTGTGTAATATAAAAGACGCAATAGCATATTCATGCGATCGTGAACTTCTACATTTTAGGAATGTGTGTGTGTGTGTGTGTGTAGGTCAAGTCGGTGCGACGTGTCGAGCAACATAACACTGTGTCCGAAATTATACAGATGATGCAACCGAGCACGTGCACGATCGTCGAGATGTCAGTTGGCCCAGTCGCTCGCTGTCTCGAGTGCAAAATCTCGCAAAATCTACACATCTGCGACTTACTGATAGGCGGGCATGACAGCTCTGGCTATATCGTAAATATCATTACCGGGAACACTTGCGACGTGACGCGAAGCAGAAGAATGAACGAGAGAGCGATCCTATCGAAACGATCATACGGTGATCGCGTTGCGAATCGCGAGTTCTGTGATTTTGCACTCACAATACTCACATTTTTCACACGGATGGACATCCCACTACCTGATTACTGTTGCCGTTGCGTTTTGGGTTGCGGATTGCGGGAATGTTGTGTTGGAACGTTGGAAGTTGGAATCGTTGAAATGCCAACAACGTCGCGATTTTGTCGACGTATCGATACTTTCATCTCGATATTCCCAGCGATTAGCATCAGTAGTTTTCGCTCTTTGCTACAAAATATATGATTACTCTTGTCACATGTATCATCGCAAGGGCTCGGTGATACATTAATTATTATGATATTAGAAATATCAGCTTATATGATATTAGATTATCAATGGTATTGATGCAATATTCTGCTTGAAATAAAATGTCTTCGGGTTTGCGATATATCGCGCGCCAAGTTAAATTCGGAATTACTGACTTCTATAGAAGTCTGTGTTCAGGATGTTGCATGACATACATAATTGGCCTGAAGATACGATCGCATCAGCTACTTTTTCTCGAAGGTCAAGATTTTACTTGCATTGGTTTTAAAGAGAGTTTCATGCTCGGAATTAATTGCGTTCGACTTTCCATTTAGATTTTACTTTCTGTACACTATGACGTGCACGGATACTTACACGGTGATCGGTGTTACTAAAAGGTTATAAATAATTCAATTCTTAATTATGGGAAACGCAATTTCAATATATATAACAATAATAGTATATAACAATGCGTAATCATAATTAAATCAATTAAAACAACTGCTTTTAACTCTTATCAAACGTATGTAATTGCTCACTTTAGATCTATATCTTTGCATTACATTTTTGAGGATAGTATTTATAAATTATTTATTTATAAATTGATACGTCACGTATTTTCTTGTACGTATGCATTTCAGTGTACATTTAATACATGTTTTATTAATATATGTGTATTTTGATTCTTCAATTTTTTGTATTAAATATATACATAAATTCTTTTTTGTTTTGTAAAATTACTTTTTAGTGTAATGGAAATAATAATAACAATGTGGAAACATAAAAAATAATTAAAGGGATAATTTTTGCATTGTTCGTTTTAGAAAAAAATAAGTTTGAAAAAATATTTAAAAAATTGCTCATACACAATTGTGCATAATTTTATATATAATTGTACATAAGTAATTTTTTTACATTTCTTTAAACTTGATTTTTTCTAAAACAAACAGTGTGAAAATTGCCCTTTTAAGTATTTTTAATGTTTTCACATTACTATTAATATTTCTATTACACTAAAAAGTAATTTTATAAAAGAAAGAAGGATGTATGGACATATTTCATATATGATTATACGTGTTTATGAATATTTATGTATCTTTATAAGATATAGAATTTCATCTGGAATTCTGGGTCAAATTATAAATCGTCTAAAGTTATTTTAATTGCAGTTATTTTAATTGCATATACTTAAATAATAAATTTAAATGAAATTAGAAAAAATCCAATTTCGTTCTACATATTAATGTTAATGTCATGTACATATTTTCTTTCCTTTTATGTTACAAACGAATTAATAACAATACACATATATATCGAACATGATGCACATTTACACATAGAATCGTTTAAAAAAAATACACATTTTATATCAAACGTTATTCGCGTACTAACGTGGCATATAGTACGCATGCAAAACAATAGAGACATTGACATTTACATTCAACTGCCGGGGTTATTGCCGTTCAAGTACCTATTGAAATACATCTGATTAACTTAGGATCAGTGTGCTTGAATGAATACATGCGAACGCACGTGCGTGCGCGGAAAGTAGAAAGCATTAAAAAGGACAACGAGCAAAACTGTAAACGTTGTACAGGTGTACTTAGACGTATACGTACTATTCTGACTTCCGTGAATAAGTGGCAAAGAATTGTAATTTTTTCTGCTTCGTTTACGAACTTTCAAGCCGGCTGCACAAACTTGAAACGCTGCGAATACATCTGGTACATTCATACGCACGCGAATTGTTTCGAGCGAGATTTATTTCTAATGTACTCTTTTAGTTTGCTATTTATCAGTTGTACTTTACCAGGGATAATATTAACATTATCTCCGTTCAACAGAAAATGCAACTGTTGTAATACTCTTTAATGTAATTGCCCTTAGTTTTTTACTGGATCTAAATGTATAAACCAATCATATTAAAGAATAACAATTGCAAAGTTGCTTTTTCTGCTAAACGCCGTTATTAAATTTTATTTTATTTTATTTGTTTAAGATCATAAACTCTATTCCTTTATAGGATAATGATTTACAATATTCGCGATAAATACAAATACAAAATTAAATATAAAAGATTAATATGTTATTTGCTGTAAATAATAAAAAGAAAATTAAATGTTTGTGAGTGGAAATGTACGCTTTCTACAGTAAAAGTTTCAAACCGTGAGAAATAAGGTTCTCACATTAGATTTGCTATATTTAAGGGAATGGCAAAAAACTTTCTTTTTCACATAGCAACATTTACTATTCAAGCAAGACACACTTAAATACGTATACGTATTTAAAATATGTTTAAAATATCCTTCGGTCGGAATTTCAATTAGTTCAACTTAAAAATTTTCGTAAAAGCGTATATCTACATATCCAGATTAAATTAAATCTATAACATATGATAAGCTTACGATTAATTAGGATACAAATATATGAATAATTTATAATCATATATAGATGAAATTTTTATATTCAACTAAGCAATTATAAATATTCATTGCTATATAATTGAAATTGAAATCATTTCTGATATAATAATTAATAACAGTTTTATATATCTCGATATTATTTCTCAATTAAATTTAATTTGGTATCAAATACCTGTGATATAATATTAAAAAAAATATTTGAAAATGTGTATATGTATGGAAATAATTTTGATTATGCTTTCTTATACTTTTTTACAGTTTACGATTGATTATAGCATCTAATATTTTCTATGCTACATGAGGAAGTAATATAATAGGTACTTGTTAAGAGTTAATTTCATTAATGACTAACTTGCAAATGCATAGCAGATTGATAATAGTATAAATCATACGTAAATTACGCATTTCATTACTGTACCATAAATGTTTTTTATAGGCTATTATAAGATCGACTTACCCATTACTATGTCGTGCAATCATAGTCATGTAAAGAGTATTATAATATGGCTGATTATTGCAATAGGGCAAAGGCGGAAAGACAATCCTTCCTAGATTTATTTCATGCAGCCTTCGTGCATTAGGTATGTAGGTGGGTCATAATACTGCACCTCACAGTTCATCGTGCAATTGCACAGAGAAGTGACCCGTTGCTTTCCCTGTAAAAGCGAAGAGCTAAATCAGGTTGACTCGTTTCTCTCTGCTCTGTATGGTCGGATCCCGACCAATGTCACATCAGTATGTGCGCACCGAGATCGCTTTTACCTTTTCGTAAAGTGAGGGAGTGGGATGCTGGGGGTATAAAACAGAAAACAGCACTTTTTCCAGCCAATATGTGTGTAGTTTCATTTTAGTAGACACCAGAAAGGTGTTTAGTTCTTACTTGTTTAACATTGAGTTACTATTGAAACGTGGCGAGAGTCAGTATGCTGCTAGTAAGTAGACACAAGTTCAATTTACAAGTGACGTCTGAATATTTTCGGATAGCAAAGTTTAACACATTTATGTCTCGCGTACGGAAAAAAAGCTGTTGCTAAGAAAAGTGATTATTCAGGTTTATCTTTAAAAAAAATAAAAAAATAATGTTTTCTTTATAATAGTTTTAAAATATGCTTTCTGTAAATTTTCGAAAAACTCATTATTGTGCACTCAAAACAAGAATTTATTTTCTTTTGAAAAATATAAAATTTCATCAAAGAACCGACTTTATACATGTAATAAGCAAATCAAATTTTTTTTAATTTGATGATTTTGATTGTTAAATATTAAACTTTAGCAGAATGCAGAATACATTTTAAACAAATGATGCTTGTGATGAACTTACGATGGATTTACGGATATATGAACTTTTAAAATATTTGAAACAATTAGTGATTAATATTTAAACACAGTATGTATAATATCTTTTTGTGTTTAATATTGCGCGTAATGTTAAATGTTGTTTGTCAGTATTTAAGAATACATAAAAATGGAAGAAATAAAAATTTTCTATTCTTCTTGTATAATTATATTTAATTAATTATTCAGATTTATATAATATACTCTTATTATAAATATATTTTGTTTAGAGAAAGCATTTTGAATAAAATTTTGATTTATTATCACAATTTTAAAATTATGCATATTACTTTGCTTTTTGAAAGAAATTTTGATTTAAATTATTGGAATAATTTGTGATTATAGCCGCAGTATTCTTTTAATTTTACATTAGGTGATATGTTGATTAGTTTTTCGTGATGTAATGTTATCTTTTCAGAGCGCAGTGGTTATTTGTTATTGTATGATAGCTGCAAATGCAGAACCTCTGAAACCGCCTCTGAACAGTATGTATTGCTATTATATTGCTTTCTATATTCCTGTATTTCCGTAAAAATCTTACATGCAAACTAAAATTAGAGTTGAGAGAACATTATTTTATAAAAATAACGCAATACTATCGATAATACGTTATTTTTATAAAGTAATATTTTTTGTAAAAAGTAACACAATATCGTTATTGTTACTTAGAAAGTGATAATTCGTTATGTAAAGTTAGGTATTGAATTAAAAAATTATATTATTTAATAATCAATAAAAAGAACTCTAAGCCAATTTTTATACATATAGTAAGCTTTTCTTTATATTAAACTTATGTAATATAAATTTTCCATAATTTTTCATATACATATTTTTATTATTGACTATATATTTATTTTTAAGAATTTACATTCATAAACGCAAATTTTATTAAAAATTTATAGTACGCATTATATGTATATACTATTGATTTTTAATATTAACTATCGGAATGCAGCCTAAGATATAAAGTACAAAATATTTTTCAATATTTAAATTTCTATTCAAATAAAATATTTCGATTCAATCAAAAATAATATATTTATTGAATAGGTATTAAAAAGATAACAGGGAATTAAAGTTATAAACGATAAAACGGCTGAATTCATTACTGTAAAATATGACGACGTTACATTTTACTATTACAGACAGAAAAAAAATAACAGCTGTTGTCTTAAAAATGTAATGATAACGGTAATCATATTACGAGTAACTCGTTCTTCCCAACCCTGACTAATTGTAAGATTAATCACAGTACTTCCCGGCAAACATCAACTAACAATAACATAACTGTTATAATTTTTCATTCAAGAATATAACTGTTACGTGTACATAAGCTACGTATTATTAATTATATTATGGTGTGATATTGTTGAATAGGAAATTATAACTAACAGTTATATTACTATTAGTTGTATGCTGAAGCGAATAAAATATTCTATTCTATTACTATTAGTTGATGTTCGCTGAGAATTCAGAACATTAGCAATATATTGAAATCTTCAATTAGAAATAAATTGAGTACAATCTATTCCCATTTCGTATTGTAGGCTACTCTTTTACTAGCGGTATCAATGGGTACGATTACAATGGGTACAGTAACGCCGCTGCTAGTAATGGATACTTGGGATCTAAGGATAGCTATCGAAACGATGGAAGCTTTTACGGTGCTTTTACTGGAGACATCAATCACAAATTACCCAACCATGTCGGCGCTCACTCGTTAATTAACATCGGTAATCAGGGACATCAAAGTAGTATCGGAGGAAATGACGTAGGAAACAGTTATAACGGATATTCCGCGAACGATCAAGGAAATGAATATGCAGGATATTCCAATACTTATGAGAATTCTGCAAGTGAACCTTATACTAAACCTACTTATCCAACGTCTTCACCACTCAGAGGACATATTGACGCTAATAATAACGGAGAATCGATTTTTAATGCGTACGCAAGCGATTCGACTCACAAAGACTCTGATTTTGGTCAATACACAGCTAGTAGTAGCAGCAGCAGCAGCGATAGCAGCAGCAGCAGCAGCAGCAGCAGCAATAGCAATAAAAGAATACCCGCTTATTCCGGATACTCCAGGCCAACCCGGATATCAGACAACTATCCTGAAAGTTCTACTGATAACGGCATACAGGGATATCTCGATTCGTCTGGCTCTTCAAGCTATTCCGAAAGTGATCACATCTACTCGCCTTATTCGCCAGGCGGTCTAACTAGCGAGCACTCGTTTGGAAAGCAGAAAAACGACCCGTTGAACTTGAAAGGAGGCAACAAGCACAGCGGCGGCATTTACTTGATTCCATCCGGGACGCGTTACACGCGGGGAAATCCTGGGCACGTGAGCTTCAATCGCGACGTACCGTCGTTCATATCAGGAGATTCCGGGTTGAGCAGTCACTTTTCCCAGCCACACGGTATCTATTCTTCGGGAAAATTGAATAAATACGGCTACAAATTATCTCGTTACACTCCGAATAGCAGCGCAACTTACGTGCCGAGAGAACGCGATGGCTATTACACGCCTTATAGTAAGGGTAGTGGGAAAGTTATTATAATTAAGAACAATAAACCGAATTACGCCGGTCGTGTTTACTCCGAGGACCCGATTTACGCTGGCAGCAACGGTGGTTACAGGAGTAAGAGTTTTGCAAATGGTTTCTCTGCTTCATCGAATTTTGATGGATACACTGGCAGTAGTAATTTATACAATGACGGTCCCACTGTACCCAGACGATACAGGATGGTCAGTCCTGTATTTGTGCAAAAAAAGTCTGCAACGTATATTTAACAATATCCTTAATTAACTTTTGATTTAAGATCATATTTAGAAAATACAATACACATTAATGTTTAAGATATTTGTATATATATATTTATTTTATAAGTATTTTAATAAGGATTTCTTCAATGCATTATTCAGAATAAAAGTATCTGTCCATCTTTCGTAAATATCCAAATGGTTATTTATATTTTTATATTTCCTATTCAATTTCTCATATAGGATAAATACTTTAAGAAGTTTATAAATATTATGTCATATATTTAATATTAATGAATAAGTGTTCTTGATACGTTTTGTTTGCCAAGACTCCTTTTCCTGTGTTTTTTCTTTTCATAGAACTAATTAATTAGTATAAAAGACAAATACTTATGAAGTTCCTTAGATAGTATAAATAATAATATAATCTATTATTTAATATTATTAATCAACTTATATAAAGCAAATCAACACATATAAGATCTATATGTATTTATTTTTTAAATACCTGAAAATCACATTTGTTCATTATTTATGATAAATATACGTAAGAATTGATATAACAAAAATATTGTAACACACATCTAATTCTACAATTTTTATATAATAAAATTATATAATATTTAACGTCTAAACTTTTCGATGGAATGTTCATGGAGGAGTCCTTGATAATTTAGGCTTAGCTAAAAATGCCTCTTCTTCCTTAGCAAGTTCTGGATCATTTTTCCATGAAGTATCGTTAATTACATTGCTGTTACAGTTATTACTATTCCTATAAATAATGCTATTACTAAATAGATTTATAATAAGTGCGAATAAGAGAGAGCAGAAGCATTTTTAACACACAAATAATAAATCTAATATAATTTATTTAATATCATTTGGTATAAAAATACATAAATTGCTATATAATAGAAACGATAACGTTATATATACAAAGCGTATAAATAATACAAAGCACGTGCTTCAAAAATAAATATTCAAAAGCTGTAAGAGATGCACCACAACTGCAATGATTGCATAAAATGTTACTTACAGCGATGCTATACTACTGAATTTCTCTTGAATTTCTGTAAAAATCAGATTAAAAAATTTTACTAAAATTATAATTGATATATAATACAAAAATTATTTTATTTTTCTCTAATTATTTTTATCTTTCAATGTATATAACATAAATTTACAGGAAAAATGTGGATTAAATTCATAACAAATGGCATAGTGTATTCTAAACTATCGTTCCAAACGACAGGAGGTGGTTTTTAAATAGTTCTAACAATTTTGAAATGTGTCATCTAACTGGTTAATATTTATCTGAGTTTCTATCACTTTCATTACGTGCTCCAATTTTCCCAAGGTTCTGCGTATATAGGGAAAGTTGTAAAGCTTTCACTGAATGTTGTTTGTGAATTATTCTTTTAATGTGCCAAGTTCGTAATTTTGAAGTCAGTTTCAAACGACAATAGGAATATAATACTGAATATGCTACTATTCAAACAATAGTTAATAATGTGAAGTATACATACCTGCTTGGCCATTTTCACGACTGGGTACAAGAATTGTAGAAGATGTTACTGCAGTTTCACTGCTATCTCTGTAAATCGATATCTGTTAACTAATGAACTACAGAAATAATTACACATAAAAATTTAATTGCAAGATTGATTACGAAATAAGTTAACATGACTATATTATATATTTTACTTAATTATTTTTGCGTGTAATGCGCGCGTTTAAATTACTCTTTAATTAATTAATAACGCACTTGGAAGTCCGATTTTCGTATAAATATATTGTATCGTTAGGTATTGTTCTTCCAGTAAAATTTCGCTTAAAAGATTTCATCGTTTCTAAAGGTTTTTCTAATTTTGTTTTTCTGAATTTCTCGTTATACAATTTTCCTGCATTAATCTTATCCTCTAATTTACGTGATTTCGACTGATATCGTATATTATTATTTATTCTAAACCTTGAATTTACTTCTGTTCTAAATTGGTTATCGTAATCAAATTCATAACGATTGTTCTTTCTTATTGCATTTGCTGGCCAAATTATATTTTTTAATACAGTTATATTTCTCTCTTGTTTTTCATATGGTTGATTATTATATCTCATAATTAAGGAAGATTCAGTACCGACGAACTTTTTTGCAATGCTTTGAACTTTATGTGTAGAAAACGATTTTTTCGTGCCGTTTGTGACAATTTGCTGTTCCTTAAAAGTGTACCGACATTATCACATAAATAAAAAAGTAGAAATTAAGTCAATATCGTGAATCTATTTTAAATATTACCTTCAAAGAGAAATTTGACAAATCTGACAGTTTAGCGAAGGTTGCTTGTTTAGTATAACTTTCTTTCGGTAATATTTTTTTTTTCATCTTGATATTATATCTACCATATATATTATTATTATATTAAATTAACAGTTAGGCATACGTAATTTCTATATAATGATATATTAAACATAAGTCAAGACCAATTTGGCCGTTTTCTTTATGTAAAAAGAGTAGCTATAATATTAGGTTTTGTATATGTATATGTATATGTAAGTACCTTAGCGTAGGATATGATGGATGTTTATTACAGACGTGGTTCTTGTGTTGATTACCATAAAAATCGATAGAATTCAGCGTAGATATTTGTTGTAGAGTCGTATCCGTGTTTAGAGTCTCTTGAGAAATTTTCGAAGAAACGCTGTAACACATTGCAAGCAACGTTTCTCCATTCAATTCGCCAATATAATTTTGCAATGGATCGTTTTCGTCTAATTCACTTTCCAACACATCCAAGTCTTCCTATGAAAATGTTAGATGTCCAAATTTATTCGGTATTCGGTATCATCGATATTCATACAGTATTTTCGTATTTACATTTCTTACTTACGTTATCATCATCTCCGGTCTCGTCATTCTGCGGTGTGTTAACATTTTCACATCTTTGTATCCTCAGTACATGATCTAGATGCTTTCTATTGTGCCAAAATTATTATCGTTTAAGAGATAAAAAAGTTTTATTACTTTTTTAATCGTTTTTACGAATATGAATGTTCTAAATATCAAAGTAAAAATTCGCAATATATTTCAATAAAAATATAAATTATAAATCTACTAAATGTGCATTTATAATATTATTTTATATATTTAATGCGGAAATTGCTATCTTTAGAATTAGAACTTTCATTTTGAATATTTTATTTTATGTGAATATGCACCTTATTTCCGCAGATTTCTGATTATTACCAAGATATTCCGATATATTCGAACGCTTAATTTTTCTTGCTTCCTCATTGATTACGGGATTGTTCAAAAAATTGTTTAGCGCTCCATTGATGTACGGTAGTGACTAATAAATGATACGAAAAATTCCTTTAAAGACATCTCTTGTATTAAATTTCCTAGATAAAATTTTTCTTTTCTGAAATAATTTTATTAAATGTGTAATTTTACTCACAGATGAATAATCTATTGAGAGAAGGACGATCAAGGTAGACATGAGTAATGAAGATATTTTGGACGCTCTGGCTTGTGCTAGCCGATGTAACGATAAATTCATTAAAAGTGCAGTAGCGTATTCGAGCCTATATAAACCTATGATGCGACATTTATCGTGTAGATGATTAATCAACCATTCCAGTAGTCCACTTTCTATCATATATATTCGTTGCTGTCTACGTAAAGATAGTTTTTGTAACATCGCCACCATCATGTCACAAGCAAAAGGATCCACTCCGTCAGCATAATTATTGTCGAGACAAGCAAAGGTCTGAATATCGAGACGATTGCAATTTTTATTAATGCTATTCAATTTCACGATTATTTTATGATCGTCTTTGGTAATGTTTGGTAAATATATTAAAACTTGTTTGGTTTTGATGTTCTAAATATAAATGATGACAAGAACAGCATGTCCGGTCGATAAAAAGTAACGTAACATCTATGTATAATATGTATTCGTACTTAACAATGAAACTGTTATGTATAATATCTGTTATGTGTTATACGATAAGATAATATAGAGTAATATTCATAGTCGAAACTTATATTTAAGACCGTCTTAAGTAGTCTTAAGATATTATAAGGTAATCACAAAGCAATATTAGCATCTGAAGACATTATCTATAAGACAGTCTTAAAATAAGAACGAGTTTTAAATATCGGCTGTAGCGATATTATGGTACTTTTAATTAATAATTGGGTGATTATACGAGTAATTTATATAAAAACATACCACGTTTATAACAGAGGATCCAACCGATAGATAATCTCTTCCGCATCTGAAGGATGCCAAGGTGTTTAGCAATCGTGCAACGAATTGTTGCAAAAGATGCCTGGCGTAAGCTTCTCCCGCTGTCAACAGACACGGTAAAATCGACTTGCCGTTGTCGCTAGCAATCTGTCCGTGAAGTCCCAACAAATCACGACTTATATATTCGTGTAGGATTTCATCCTGTTCTGCTGATTGTACCAGTGTTATTTTCTAAAAATATAGACGTGCTTTTTTTTCAAAGATTACTGATACCATCGCACTATTTTAAAGCTATTAATCATCTTAATACCCAACGCAACGCTTGTAACAGCAACAACTTTGTCTTTACATCTCCGCTAATTAGATGTAATTTGATCTTTTTATAATCTAATAATTTGGGAGATACCGGTACTCCTGTGACATCAAGTTTAGGCAGTGTAATTGCTTTTACGTCAATACGGTCGAGTTGTAACAAGGACGGCTGTCGAAAAAGTAGCCATACATTAAAAATGAAAAGTTTATAAAAAAGTTTAGAAGAATATATACTACAAGCTCTTTCTCCCTTTTTTACTTACATACGAAGTCTCTCTTATATTTTGATTAAATAAATCTGGAAATATCTTCATACAAATCTCGAGTGTTCGTTGTATATCAACATCTTGCCCTTTCACTGAATTCTCCAATGCCATCGTTAATTCCCCGGCAACATCTATTAGTTTATGATAATCCGCGTGCAACTTGTGAAATCTCACTTTTAGTTTTTCATAATTTGTATGTATACTGCACAAATGAGATTTGATTACTGCTAATTCACGATTATATTGAATCAATCTTTTGTCTGACTTGTGCATTTTCAACAAACTGCTAACACTTTCTTCCGGATTTATTATATCTTCTCGTAAATTATTGATTGTAATTTGACTTCCAGTAATATGCGTTTGTGTGCTTCTGTAAATGATAATATACGAATCAGATATTTTTTAATCTTTTTATTAAAATATCAGAGGAAAGATATTTTACTTTGATTTTAAATTTGTTTTATTAGAAAAACAATACTGCTCCTCATCGTCGTGATCTAGAAATATAGGTAGATCCCTATCATTTGGCACAATCGGTATATTATTTTTTTTAGTCTTATTTTGTGCAACACCAGATTCCATAGCTATTGTTTTTGTTGCTGGCATGGTTGTATGATCTTGTACTAAATTCTGCAATTGCGTTTTATTGGAGTTTATACTGTCTAAATTGTTCAAATCCTACAAATTCAACATTATTAATAATTTTTGTATATTTTTTTGTATTATATATAAATGTACAGTTCAAGTTTGCTTACTTGTCTGTAACGTGAGATAAACAAATCTAGATTTTTTAATAGCTCATCGGCCCAATGTTGTTCTAACACTTTGGAGAAACAAGTATTTGTATACAGATCTTCTATATACGGTAGTGCATAAAACGGCTGTAATTCTGTATCATATTCTAAATCTTTGCCATCTCCGTCTAAATAATCTTGTAATTGCTTCATACTGCTGTTTATATTTTTTTCAATTTCAACGGCATTGTTCTGTTTATTATTAATAATATTCTTAGACTAATTAAATTATTGAAAGTATTTTATGTATAAAAACGTATTAATATAATTAAATATTTTATCATATAAATTATCACATTAAATTTAAACATTTAAAAATAATAAGAAAATATTTAAGAAAACCACATACACAGAAGACAATTTCTCCATTAAAAAAATTTAAATTACCTCCTTGCATTTTTCCAAAAGATCATTTTCTATTGAAGACAATTTCAGTGTATTTGTTTCTGATGGTAGATCTAATTCATAACAAGAATTAACAATGTTGAATAATAAATCAAATTATGTATAATACTATATACTATTGCATATGAATAATAATATACCATTATCTGTTTCACCATATTCTTTATATTGATTGGCATGTAATTTACGTTTAGGTAGAACAGCAAAGTATATGTGTAAATAAAATGTTAATTTTTTGTATTCTTCATATTGTTTAATACTATCGGAGAACAAGTTACTCCACAACTAGAAAAAAAGAAATATACCACAGTATATGTAGGTATGCAATGTTGATCATAAGTATTTTTTTACTTGAAAAAACGTTGAATAATCTCCGGTATTGTAGCATAGTATTAGTTGAACATAGGGATCTGTTACTTCTTCTAATTTATGTTCCAAAGTTTGGAAGCCTATTTTTGAAGCTTCTTGAATTAAAGCTTCAGCAGTACTTTCAAAATTATGATCTAAAAGAAACTGCGAATCGTTTTTTTAGTACAAATTAAAAAAGTATACAGATCAGTCTAAATATGATATTAAGTTGTTGCATTAAATGTTAAATATTATTAATTATACCTTATGGATTACTTCAATGTTTTTATCAGCCATTTGATTCTTCGTGGACACAACTCAGTAATTACATATGTATCTTATTCTGCCTAAAAGTATCGTGATTATGAAGAGACCACTGTGAAACTTTACAATCAAATAATTACATATTAATCTAAGAACTTCCAATTAAAAAAAAAATAGTTAAAAGTTTCTAGGGCAAATTAGAATTAGACGGATTAAGTGCAAGAAACACATTGAGTCTATTCTTATTTAGAAATAAATTACACTTTATAGTTTATTGTAAATAATATCCAATTGTAATTTATTTCCAAATAAGAATACACTAATAATATGTACGCCTTATTAATTATGCATTCTCATTTGCCCTAGAAATTCTTATCTTTATTTCTTTAATATTGAATTGTAAATGGTTTTTGTGTAATTTTTTGTATATTTTGTGTAAACAACTTAAATAATCCATTTAATTAACATCAAAATGAAGATACTTAAATCATCATTTAATTAATAGATAGCTTAGTTTATTTACCCTACTAATATTCAATTATTGTTCAATTTATTCTCGCACACGTAACTCGGCAGGTATTTTTCTGACAAACTCATGTCGCGGAGAACGTATCAGTTGAGGTTCATTAATCGATTTTATGCAAATACACTATATTGATCAGTATACAGTATTCAAGTAACATATATTTCGCGATTGCCGCAGCAGAGCTCCATTTTTTACTATCAAAATTCGCGCTTGTTGAACGTTGTCACGAGTGATTTCTGTATCACGACGTTCCGACATCCGCGTAACGGAGTTAGTAATTTGCCATCGCTATGTGATCCGCGGAAGGAAGTAAATGTTTGACGTTTACGGCTGCGTACCTACGACCAAGGAGACTTCTGCTAGTTCTACAAACTGTCAAGTCAAGTTTCGTCAATCTCCCTCGCACGCATGCGCACGTGTGCACGCGGTCCTCGACTGTCATAGTTGTTTACATTATCGTACATCGACACTTATCGATCCGTGATAGTATATTCCATGGAATATAGCTGGTATATTATTACAGTTTAGGAAAGTTATAAAAATGACGGAAGAACAGAGTTCCCTGTTGCACAACGCTATCATCTCAGAGGTTTTCTCTCGTTTGTTAATCCATACATTTAACTCAGAGGTTATATTTTATTAAGTATTCTCTTGCAAATCACAGATATCTAGCACTGCGTGTTACATACCGAATTTTATTACTGAGGAAGAAGAGAGGCAAATCATAAAATGCGTAAACAGTGTACCGCAACCAAAATGGACGCAATTAAGTCACCGCAGATTACAGAATTGGGGTGGTATACCACATCCCAAAGGGATGATAGCGGAAGCGATTCCCGATGTAGGTAGAATGTGAAATATCTTAACAGTTAGTCTGGGTGTACAATGAGTCGGTAGTTTTAGAAGTTAGCTGCTGGCCAATTCTACTGATTCAACGATTTCAATCAATCCTAGCTCATTGACTCTCCTTTAAATTTTGCTTGTGACTCAACAATTATAAACTACTGACTCATTGTAGACCCAGTCTTAGAATTTATTTAGAAATGAAAAAAGGTTGAAAGTCTCTGTATATTTGTTATAAGTATTTTAAGTACTTCATTTAAAATTATTAAATGAATGCATTAAACATTAACAATATTTTAGTGGCTTCAGAAATATATTGATAAAGTGACAGCTTTGAGTGTCTTTGAAAAAGGAGTATTGCCTAATCACGTTTTAATTAACGAATATTTATCTGGACAAGGAATAATGGTATGTCAGAGATGAAAGACAGGGATATACTATATTGCATATTTTTCTTTATTATGAAGTATAAATTAAACAAACAAATAAAAAACAGAGCTGTAGGAGTCGGCGCAAAGTTTTTTATTTAACTTGCTTGAATTTCAAGAATTCTTTTATACTAATACAAATTATATTTATCTACATTAAAATAGAAAAAATATAAAAATATGTACACAATAGAGTAGCATATACTGAATAGTAACATAATGCCTTCATTAGGCACACTCGGATGGTCCACTTTTTTATCCTGTTGTAACTACTATCAGTTGTGGCTCTCATACAGTCCTTGACTTTTATAAACGACTTGAAATGACAGAGGTAGATACTGAAATATACAATAAAGATTGCTACATAAAAATGCTATGTAATTGTACTTAATGTAATTTATATTATTTTTACAGCAACAACAATGCAAATTAGAATTTAGTTTACTACTAGAACGCAGAAGTTTGTTAATTCTACAGAAGGATTTATACCATAATTATTTACATTCTATAGCAGAAAGAGATGCAGATAGCATATCAGAATCTTCGATAAAGAATCTACATATGTGTGCAAAAAAGTTTACAAAAGAGGAAATAATAAAACGTGATACTAGATTGTCTTTAACTATTAGGCACGTGCCGAAAACTAGCAAATTGAAATTAAAAATTTTTTGATATGTACATATATTATTAAAATTTGGAAGACATATAATTATAATAAACAATAAATGTTGTAGTATGTTTTGTTTTGTGACTGTCGTTCATTCTAATTTATATGAAGTACACTTACTTTATGAATTATCACACGATATTTGCATATTTGTGTTGTTTGTGTCATTCTCAAGGCTCACATCCATTACTTCTTCATCACCCTCATCTAACATTCCTTGTAGAGAGTGTATGGAGGATATTAAAACGTGGAATTGTTTACGACGCATTTCTAACTTGTGCTCTAACTGTTCTGATTTTTCCTGTATATGAAAAATGATTATAAGACATAACTAATCTTCTTGCAAGTATCCCTAGTGAGCTCTAAACATAATGGTATGCTTACAAAAGAATAGATAATTAGAATAGGGAATAATAGATTTCAGTCTATAGAAATTGTGTATATTCTGATACACGATTTCTAGTAGATTGAAATATGTTATTTCCTGTTTCTATTGCCTGCGCTTTTCAATGATTCAGTGTCTGTAGAGACACTCAAATTATTCCAAATGGAAAAAGTTATATGTATCAATATATATATATTTTTTCAAACCTTTAAAGCGCCTAATTCTTGTTGCAATGTCTCAAGCTTGATGTGTGTTTCCAAACGATCTGGTTGTTCATTAATGACTTTGGCTAGTACATCGTACTCTATTCTATTTTTTCTCACACGTTTGGCATCTTGCAGTTCAGTTTTAGTTTTCTCAATGTCTTCCTTCGCCTTCTCTATTTGTACTTCAATTTCCTTTGACAGCTTCTCGTAGCTTTTTAATTCTTCTCGACTCATGTTTGAAACTAATCTGGATTTTTTCTGTGCAAATTCGCATTGTGCTAATTGCGACAGCATTCTTTCGTGCAGCGTATTGTCCACATCGGAACTGTTGATCCATTTTATAAACGATTTCAATAGCATATTAATTCTACGATCGTCTCCTGTTCCATCACCGTCTATGAGTAGTCGCCGACGTATTACTTCTTCTAAAATTTTTATAAATAAAAAATTTATACGTTTTACATATTTGGAGACACTGGTAGTGTCTCGGCGCTAAGCTACGCGCAGTATACATTACGCCTATATATTTTATTGAAAGAAAAATGCATATAACCTTTTATTACACAAGTACTATTTGTAATTACTTATAGCAAATAAATATTGTAAACATATTATTTAAAAAAATGCTACTTACCATCGTTAGACATTGTTAGATATGTATTTGTAACAGTTGTAACTAAAAAAATTACAATTTATACTAAAAAACAATTTAAGATCTTTAACCGAGACCAACTGATAGCGTTTTCGGCCCGATCGGGTTTGCGCACCAACCTTGGTTGGATTAATCTTTCCTATTGGTTGACGTTACCCGCTCTACCAATAGGAGAGCACAAAATGCCATTAATCCAATCCAGGTTGGTGTAAACCTGGCCGGACCGAAAACGCTATGAGACTGCAACCACTGCAACCTACTGCAACTGGTTGAGTGCAGAGTGTAGATCGTGCAGGTGCAAGCATGGTGAAACGTTGCGTATAATAGCGATAGCATACTGGAAACAGCCAATCAAATTTGTCCAAATTCACTCTTCTACTGCGCATTGGCGGGAACGTTTCATCTCTTATTACACCATGGATGCAAGTATGTACAAGTTAGAAAAAATATTAGCACAAAAAATAAAAGAAAAATTTGTTTTTTAAATATTAGAATTATTATAAATTAGACATAAAATAATGTAAATTTATTGAAAGTGCTTTTTTCATATTTATATCGGTAAAATTAATATTTGTAAAAAAAATGTCTAAAAGAAAAATAAAGAGATTGTTTCATTTAACAAATATAATAATAATTGAATTTGAATGATATGATAAATAATTTTATGCAATTTGTGTATAACGATTTTCAAACATTTTATTTATCTTGTAAATATAAATGATTGCCGTTATTTAAACGAGTTAAATAATTGTACATGAAAATAATAATGCATTTTTTAGACATTGCAAATGTAGTTCAGGTTTTTAAAATAAATGTGGAATTTTTTGTTTCCATAATATTATATTTTTTACCTTTTCTCTCTCACTCTCTCTATAACTACATACGGAACGACGATAATATGCCTGCATAGTACGCAATTTGTATTATATTGTATTAAATACACTTTACATTTCGTATCACCATTATTATAAGAAATGGTGTAACACTCGCAAATATATAATATTTCGTCTTCCTCATCACAAAAATATGTCTATCTCTGGTATCTAACACATTACGATCATTGGTCCCACATGTGGGTTTTCAAATATATAATATTTGCAACATATATTATGTGACATCTACAACTTAAACATTATACCCTTCTGGTAATTTTAACATTTCTGTTGATATCTTTTAACTTAAAAAAAGAAAAAAGAAAAAGATAATCTCCGAAAACAGAAGTCATCCTACACTCTGTTCTTAAAGTCAGGTACATCTCAAATAAACCCGGTAGTAGTTATCTCTTTCTCTTTTACGGAATTGTAATTTTTCAATATTATACAAAACGTCGTTGTATTCGTTGATATTCTTAGAATTCTTTAACGTATCAAATTCATCATTCGGTATATTATACAGTCAGAGACAAAGTTCATTAATATTAAAGCAGAAACTAACGTTGAGTACAAAATACCAATACTAAGGCGATTTTTGGCGATCATTGGACGATTTTAACTATTTAATACTTACTTTTTGCATTTCTTTTTGGCGTGCTATTAATTGTAATAACTGTTGAAACGTTAAACGCTTCAATCTAAAATTCAGAAAAAAATCATTTTCAGTATATAAATCTATCCACATTTTGGAATATAGTCCAGGACGACTATGATTTTGTCGTTTCTTTATAAATGATATGCGTCGTTTTCTATTTGCTTTTATTGAATGAAAAAATTGTCTATACATTTCTACGAAAGATATTTCTTCGTCATCATATATTTCGTTTACTAACAATAAACACGTTTTAAAACTCTGCATGTTTATTATTTAAATATTCACATGAAATAATGGCTTCTACGCATAAGATAGAAAACAACAAACAGATAAAATTATTATTAACGTTTACTGGCCGCTTTCTAACCTAAATCTTTGTTTGGAAGTCGCGCACAGAATACCCTAGAGTGACTTCAGGAACAACCAGTCTATTTTAGCGTCAGTAGTGGTACTTGGTAGTGGTACATATACCAGAATAAGCTCCACCCCTACCATGGTACATGGTATATACCAAACGATCGCCAAAAATCGCCTCTGGTTAAACTAGGCGTATATTTGTTTTTTTCAATGCTGTAACTGAAAATTTTCATCATTCAACTGTCATGTCTTTTGAAAGATGTTTTTTTTTACAAAATATTAATAAATACAAAAATAAGTAGTACGTATTATTATATAATAGGTATTACATATTATTGTATATTTTCTATTGTATTAATTTTAAAGTAAAAGAATTATTATGAAATATATTATCTAACGTCAATAATAATCTTTCAACGATGATGAAAAAATATTCTATAATTTCAAGAATTTAATATATGCGAATTTAATATTTACACCAACGAGAGATACATTTATATATGGTATAAAGATCCATCATAAATCAAATAATTCGCGACATTATCTTCTAAATTCAATATCGAAAGTTTTTATTGATAAAAATATAAATTTTAATTTTTATATTTATATTTTTGACTCTTTGATATGACTTTTGATTTTTTACTTATTTATAAGTAGGAATATATTTTAATTATAATCATTGATCGATTTCTATAGGGAATATTGGGAAATTTGCTGTATATTCATTTATGGGTTTGCTATCAAAGTACAATATTAACCCTTCCGTCCACTACGTTTTTTCGGCACCTTTCAGTCCACTACGGGGGTCGTTATCATCTTGGCGTTTTTTGGACCAGTAAAAGTGCTTTAAAAAATCTGAAAAAATTCATGGAACTTCTTTCAACCTTCAACTTGAAGTCCCAATCATAATATCATAATTAGCGAGTAACAATCAGGGAGGGGATATGGCGCCTTCAGTGCCCGTTTTCAAAAGTTACAGCACTTTGAAATTTCGCTTGGGTCGAAAAAGACCCCCGTAGTGGACGGAAGGGTTAAAACTGCACAAATTGAATGAAATCATTATAATATCTCCTAAAAGAAGATAAATAAATTACTATGTTTAACGAACGTAGCCATTTAAACCCCCGGTAAAATAATCAAGGAACTTTGTCGATCGTTTTACGAGGAAGATTGTTTTTTTTTGCATCACGTTTAGATACATCTTGTATGAAAGATCGTAAATCGTATCTATATATAAATGCGCTTCGTAAAACTTCTGGAAACTGTGTTACGTCTGAGAGGGTTTTTTGCGTCTACCGAATAGATTGCTCAATACGGAACTTCGTTTATAATCTTTCCGATTACCACCCGAACTTTGCTCACTTTCTGATCCACTCTCTGACGATCTTCTATTGTCCATTACTGCGATGGTTGGAGGCGTTTGTGGAGCTGCTGGTGGAGCGACATAAGGCGGCAACGATGTCGGTCTACCAGTGTAAGCATTGTTTTGTTGCTGTACACCCTGTAAAAGAATATGAATTATCATTTAGGCTTATAAACGAAAGATAGTGAGATTTATAAATTTGCAATGACACTAAGAAATCGTTATAATTATCGTAACAGCCTTGATTTAAACAGAATATATTGAGTTTGAGTAATATTCTAAAATATATGTATATATTTTACAAAAAAAAATTACAAATGTAATAGTGGTTAAATAGTTTAGGTAATACAGTTTCATAAAGTTCGTAAAGTAAATAAAAAATGTGTAAGTTTTTTCTTTTTTTAATTCTCAAAAAAAAAAAGAATTTAACTTAATTTATTTAATATGAATTTGAAAAGTAGAAACTTACCTGCCTAATGTTTGGTACATTCCCATATGCTGTAACAGATAAGAAATACAATTAAAACATTTTCATTCCGTTAAATTGAGATCACAAGTTGATGCAACATTTAATTAGAAAATTCTGCTAAAATAATTTTTTGTTATTATACCATAAACAGCTATTTACAATTGTTATTATCGATCATATAAATTGCAAAGTTAGAAAATCAAAGTGCAGATATATTGACAAAATGCGACATTAAATTAAAATTTTTGAAGTGCTTATAAACATAAATAACGGAAATCTGTTAGTATTAATCTTTTGAGAGATATGACTGTGTATCAGTTAAAGGTTTATATACATATGTAAATATTATAATTGATTCACATTGCTTTAGCATTTTACATCCCTTGCCAAGCAATTTGCCAAATGCAGAAAAATTTTCGATAAGATGCGGGTGTAGATGAGTGATGAAAATAAAAGTATTATATGTATAAACGCAGAATGAATGCATGCGATCTTCACATCGATCTCCTTTTATCGAATGTGAATGTTTTATAATGACTGACCAGAATCATGAGGAATATTCCACTGAACCATTCTAGTCGGCGGAGGAGCACTCGATGGCAATGGAGGTGCTAATTCTATAAAATGACGATGAACGTTCACGAATATCGACAAATATCGAGTAGAATTTTCCTAAACCTTTTGAATCTTTTAATTTATATATAATGATGACGTACCTTGATGTTGTGGAGGAAGATCTACACTATTTTGTCGATGCCATACTGGTGGCTCGTTCGATGAATACTGGCTGGAACCATTGTGATTTAATGTTGCGCTTCGTTGTTGATAGACATTAGGTCTTCCTTGTGGTAAATGGTGTTCTATATCTGTGTACATATGATAACATTTAAATAAACCTTTACATAAAAATATATAAAATTATAGATTATAATATGAATGCTTGGAAAAATTATTGAATACAAGATGTGAATACAACGCAAAATACATTTTGTTTAAAAAGGCATACCATTTCGCCTGTATTGCACCATATTTTCCGAGCTGGAACGCATAGGGATAGGCGGAGGAGCGCCTCGCGGTGGTATAGGCGGTTTGTCAGTTCCCAGCATCACGGAATTCTGTTGATATTGATCCCGCTGAGTCGCCAGTTGCTCTTGCTGTATCAACTGATGCTGGTGCTGCTGCTGCTGCTGTTGCTGTGCGAGTAGTTGTTGTTGTCTGTGCATCTGCAGAAATTCCGTCTGAGTCTGTGGTTGGTCGGATCTCTGTGACGCCAAGAACGTCTCGGAGTTTTGTGCGTCGTTGCGCCGTTGCTGATTATGCCGGTGCATCTGCAGGAACTCTATTTGTACCGAGCTAGGTGAGTGTTGATTTGGCGAAATGGGATCGCGCCTAATCACAGAGTTCTTGCGTTCCATCTCCGGTGTGGAAGCGCGGCTACTTCCTGTCGACGCATTGTCATCCGCGTGTTCGAGCTTCGAACCCTGCAACCTTTGCAAGCCTTCTTGCTGCATCTGAATTTGAGAAATAGAGATTTACTTTATAGTTCAAATTTTGTAGGATATTGAAATAAAGTATATGAAAGATTAAAAGACTAAAAGATTGAATAAATAGTAATATTTCCTAAAAAGAGAGTTTATAGAAATTGTATAAATATAATGGTTTTATTGTAAAAACCTTTTGAGACTCGTCGTAGCTTAAGAGCTGCATACTTGGTGGTAATTTTGCATGAAACGAGATTTTATTAACCCAATCTTCCATCTCCCCTTGACTTGGTGCTAAAAACAAAAATTCCGAACCATCCGTGCACTTCAGTCGAAATACGTTTTTCTTCTTTGTATAATCATCTGCTTTCTCGCATATAGCATTGAAAATTGTTATCGGGGCAGTGGCCGCTTTGCTTAATGCAAAATCATCTGTATCCTTGAAGAAGCATAACAGTTGTCCGCACAATACTGGAATGATTGTAAAATAAGAATAAGTTTAAGAATAAGGAAACACTTTACATCTATTTAATTTCATGAAGGTACCAGTGTAATACTGCTTCCACGATCGAACGGCTGCCTTTTTGCCAGCACTTTGAAGCTCGTGCTTTCGTTCAAGAAGACCTTGAATCTCGACTGGTCGCAGGGCGTCCATGTTCTCCATTCGTTGCAGTTTTCGGAAGCTTTGCGTTCTTCGCCTGGTCGTGAAGCTCGGAGTTCGTTTTGGTTTTTTCGTATCCACTTTCATACTTTCGGCCCTCTTAATATCCGAAGTTGCTGAAAAAAATTTGTGTATGGCATAATCAATCATAAAATCTTCTTATACTGACGGTAAAAGTAAGACGGTGAATGAATATGTTAAATCCGATGTTTACAATCGAAATTGATCATTGGTTATCAAAATAAAAATGAAAATAAAAATGAAAATAAGGAGCAGACTTCCAAAATGCATTTTGTCCAAAATTTCATTTTTTGAGTTAGAGATGACAGTATTCAATGTTGAAAAACTCATATTTTAAGTTACTCTATGATGTTCTAAAAGCATTTTTTCATCATCAATTTATGTGCTGAAAAAAGTCTAGACATTCGAAGTGCATTATGTTCTTTAACTAGAAATGAACAACATTATTTGTTTATGATTTTATTTGTTTAAGATTATTAGAAATAGTTTAACAATTTTGTTTAACATTTCACATCTTACTGATTAGCAAATTGTTATTTTCTGACGCGTGTGGTTTCCTTGTGGCTTTCTTTCTCGTTTTCTGAAAATTATATATTTTGGAAAAAATGCATTTTGAAAGTCTGCTCCTCAAATATATTCCTACTTATAACATTATTATTAATTAAGTTCTTTACATAAATATTATGTACCTCGTCTTAATTTTTCACTAAACATGTGCGATAGACCGTATGGTTTCTGAGGTGTCGCAAGTTCTGTTGTTTCGGAACTAATAGCACCTTTCAGCGGAGATAACCTGATAAATAAGTCAATGATATTTGTGAAAACATCAGATTATTATTTAAAATATATAATCAGCCTTGTGTGGAGTTTTTACTCACATATTCGCAGATTCATGTTCGTCAACTGAGCCGTTAACTTCATCGTGTTGTGCGCGATGAGAATTGTCTAATAACCGCCTACGTTCCTCTTCGCGTTTCCGCTCTTCAGTTATCCTTTGCACCTCTTTACGTTTCCGTTCCTCGATCCTCGCGCGTTCGACACGCTCTTTTTCCGCTTGGCGCGCAGCCATTTCCGCCTCTTGCTGCTTTTGAAAGGCTTCCTCCAGCTATATGAATATTTATGATATTAAACATTATATTGTAAGCTTTCAACAATACTAATCAACAATCGTTATCTTCATTGTATTAAACGATAAACTTACCATCGTTATCCGTTTAAGCGCGCTGAATCTTTCCTCCTGTGCCTGTATAGTTTTCTCAAAATCTTCGTGCTTTCTTATTAACTCCTCTACTTGTGAAATGCTCTCTCCCAATTTATCGTCTTGCAGCATCGGCTCCCTGTTGACTATCCAATTCTCCAGAGTTTCGGCGTCCCTCTTAAACAACTGGGTATCCAAATTCTGTTCGTAAATGTGTCTTCTCTTCTGCCACGTGTCCTTTAGGATCTGCTGGCGTTGTTGCAATACCGATATTTTGTCCTCGATCTCTTTCGCCAAGAAATGTCCCTGCTCGATTAGCTCCAGTCCGGTTCGATAGAATTTCTCGAAGGCTTCTTCGCGCGTATCAATCTCTGATTTGTACTCGTTATGCCTGGAAAGCAGCGCCTCGGCACCAGGAACGTCCCGTGCTAATTCTGGCGCAGTCACCTTGGCCACCATCTCGTTTATCCAAGATATCAGGTCCCTGTACTCGCCCAAATAGGTCTGCAACTGTTCCGCTTGAGCTAGTTTGCTTCGCCTCTGCGCCGCTTGCTCCAACAATTCAGCCCAGGCCGCTTCTGCCTCCTGATGTTTTACGTTAATGTGTATACGTGCATCAGGGAACAGCTCAATCAACCTTGATGCTTCCTCCATCAGACTCTCCACTTGTTCCTTCACAGCCGCCAGATCAGTCTCGAATCCCTGATGCTTTCTTACCAGTGCCTGAATTGTCTCCAAATCTTGGCAATAGCCATCCGAGCTGAGAGCTGCTTCCTTCTCTTGTATCCAAGAGATAGTTTCATCGGCTGTCCTGTCAAACATGTGAACCTGCTTGGCACCAGCCAACGCATCTTGTCGAGCGTGCGCCAATTCTTTCAAGTCCTCCCATTGTTGTTTTGTTTCGTCAATTTTCTGAAGTATTTTGCTTTTTTCGGGATTGTTTTGCTCGATCAGCTTTTGTCCTTCGTCAAGTACAGCCGATACACGTCCTTCGCTGGTCGTTAAGCCGGCTAGGAAATTGTCGAATATCTGGATCAGTAGTTCCACGTGTTCTACGTCACATCCATAGTCCTCTGATGCGGCGATCTTTAATTATAATATTTAATAATTATATCAATATCAGTTTCATGATATGTTATAAATATATATTAGTTAGTGCATAAAAAGGCAAAATTAAGTAATTATTACTTGATTATCTTACCGTTGTTTGGTCCCCGATCCATTCAATCACTTCATCCGCTTGTCTGATAAATTTATAAAACTTCTCGCTTTCCGATAATCTTTGCAGTCGATATTCTTTCAATTTTTGCAATTCTTTAAATTTAAATTCGATATCCGCTTGTTTTTGCGCGATATTTTTGCTATCAAAATGATGACGTTCGACTAGGCCACGCGAAAGTTTCTTCAGATTATCGACCGTGTTTTCAAAACCGGACAGGTCACGCTCAATGCCTTCTAGCTTCTTCAGCAGAGATTGCACAGAGTCTTCATCCTTGCCATGATCAGATGAAGTAAGTTGTGGATGTTTCTCTCTAATCCATTGCTCAGCTTCCGCGGCTTCGGCATAAAACTATAAAAGCAAATTTAATTTTTTTATCGCGTGTATGAAAAAATGATTAAAACTATTAAATCATTATATTATTAAAATCGTTGAAATTATTCACGTTACTTTTATGTAACAATTATTATGAATTAACAAGAGAATAATAATGATTAATTTTGTATTAATAAATTTAATATTGGATTTCTTACCATTTGTGACTCTACAGCGTCGAGTAATCTCAACTTTCTGACACTTGCTAAATCTCTAAGGTGTGATAATTCCTCTTGCAACTTTTTAGTCAACTGTTCAATCTTGTCCGCTGCAAAGTGTCCACTTCTAATCATCACAGTCCCTCTGCTAACCAGTGAAGCTACTACAGGCTCTCTAGACAATAGTTCCGCTTCCAAAGCATGATGTTTCTTTTGCAATCGTTGTACAGTGGTCAAAGAACTACCGAGATCATTGCTTGCGGCTAATGGTTCCTTCTCCGATAACCAGTGCAATTCGTCTTCGACATCTCTCGCGAACTGATGCAGTAACTTCGCGTCTTCCAAATTATCCCTGCGTATCTGCATCGGTTCCTGAAGACTGTGATATCTATTGATCGTAACTAATGCTCTCTTTTGAATCTCGTCACTCAAGAAATGATTTGATTTCTGAAAGCTGGCGGCGGTATCTTTGATAGATTCACACGCTTCGTTGTGACCGAGCACATCATTCTCCAAATTAGTGTGTCTTTTCAGTAAATTCGCCACGCTCGATAGGTCCTTGCCATGATCCTCTGACTGCAATTGAGTTTCGACTTCATCCATCCACGTCTCGAATTCGTCCAAACTGCGACCGAATAGCAAGGCTTGATACGCATCATTCAACCGGTTCTTCTTTAGCTCGCTAGTCTCTTGCAAAAGACGCCATTCTGCCTCCAACTCATCTAAACGTTCCTGTATATCCTTCGAGGCGTAATGATTTTCCTCGATGAGTGCTTCGCCCTCATTAACGACTGCCGCAACTCTTCCTTTATTTGCCATCAACTCGCTCTCAAATGCAGCATGTTTCTGTATCTTGCTTTGCAAATTCGAGGAATCTCTATAATTTTCATCGCCCGCCACTTGTTGCTTCTGATGTAGCCAACCATCCACCTCATATATGTTTCTGAGGAACTGGTGTAAGTGATGACTCTCCAAAAGTTTCTTTCTTCTGGCTGTTGCACTGTTTTTCAATTTGTCCCTTCTGGTACAAACCGAAGCAAGTCGCTGCTTTATTATACCTGCATCTGCATGTTCACGCGATAGGATTTCATTTGCGAACTTTTCGAGCTCTTCAATACGTCCTAATTGAGACGCTAACATCTTTTCGAATTCCTCATGTTTACGTAACAGCGTCTCAACGCCCGATAACGATTCGCCAAGATCATCGTTGTTGAGAAATGCTTCTTTCGTCGCCAGCCAACTGTCAGCCTGATCGGCTTGTTCTTTGAATAATTGCAATTGATGCGCTTGCGTTAATTTTTGTCTACGATTATCCCAAGCATTTCCCAAAGTTTGCCTGAGTTCTTCCAAATGTTCAAGATTATCCTTGACATCATGATTGATTGACAGGAGTTTATGGCCATGATCCTTTAAGCCTTTAAATATATCTTGTCTACCGTCAATCTCTGCCTTTCTTTCTTGATGCAATTCTAGTACAGCTTGGGCTTCGGATATAGTGGTCGGTGGTTCGGAGTCATCCATGCGTTTGATAGTATCTGCCACCCAAATATCCAATTCATGTAGATCAGCTTGGAACTTGTGTAATGTATAGGCTTGATTCAAAGCGTCGCGTCGTTGTCGAGTCACACGTTGTAGATCATCCCAGTTAGATTGAAGTTCGGATAATATTCCGTTTATTTCGGACGCCTTGTCTGAGTATTTACGCGACAGGTTTCGCGCCTCTATCTTATGTTCCTAAAATGACACAAAATAATACAAAAATGAAAAAAAATTAAAATAAAAAAATCTTAAAATCATATTTAAAACAAAATATGAAGTGCGACTTATTGAATATTAAACTCGAAATTTATTGAAATTTGATTAATATATGACCGATATAGGTATATTAAAGATATTAGCTATTTATATAACTGAAAATAATAATCATAAATATAGAAATAGCTATATTAAATTTTCTTCATTACTATCATAGTTATTGAATAAATTTACGGTTATTAATTCTGAAATAAAAAATTTATAAAGATTGATGTCTTCACCTTCAGTTTCCCTTCTATTGCTGTCATATCTCGCTCCATAGCCTCTTGTTTTCTTTGCAGCAGTTCGACAGCAGGTAAATCTTTTCCTGTATCACTCGTGTTCATGGCCACTGATTTCTCAATAACTCTTTGGTTTGTGTCATCAATATCTCGATTAAATAGATGGATCTCTAATGCACCAGCTAATGTTTCGCGATATGCGCTTAGAGCACCTTGCAAACCTTTCCACTTATTATTAAAGTTATCACGCCGTTGTTGAATTGCTTTTGATTCATTATCACGACCCTGCATAAAATATAGCAAAATAACATGAATATTTTTTAATAATAAAAATATTTCAATTATATACTTATATATATATTTATTTTTTCATGCTAAAAATTTTACCTGTTTTATAAGTTTATCCGCCAAAGCATTGATCGATTTTATTCTAGAATCATCCACTCGCATATCACTGTCTACATCGTCGAGTTTCCTTTGGAGACTTAAGCAGTGCTCATAATCCTTTCCAGTATCACCTGCCTGAACCATCATTTCTTTATCTCTGATCCATGCCTCGATCTTCTCCACCTGATTGTTGAATTCTAAAATATCTTGAGCCTCTTCTAAACCTCTACCTCGATTTCCAGATTCCAACAACAATTTTCGCCAGGATGCGTGTAAATGATCTAATTGTTGACGAATTTCCGCGCTCGCTGGATGTTTTCGCGCTAACAAAGTCTCTCCTTTTGCTATTTTATAAATAAATTTGTTATTAAGTTTCGAATAATAATAACAACGAAATAATTCAATGAACCGAGCCATAACTACTTGCTCATCAATCAATTACCTTTAATTTCTTCAATTCTACTCTGGTTTGCTGCCAGCTCTGCTTGGAATGCTTGGTGCTTCTGTAACTTTTTGATCTTGTCCTCCAAGCTGGACACTTCGCCCTTGGACGCTTCTGCTTCCAACTTCTTCTGCTTTTCACCTATCCAAGACTCGGCTTCACCAACGTCTCTAACAAATTGTACATGTAGCAGACTGGCTTCCAACCTTCTTCTTCGCGCATCGCATAGGTCACGAATTCTTGCGCGTCTTTGAATGACCTCGTTTAGTCGTCGGGCGATCGTCGATGAATCAAAATGATTCTGCTCCAGAAGTTTATTCCCATGCTCTTGCAGCGCCGTTAGCTTCTCTTCGTGGGTGACTAGCAGCTTTTCAAATTCGTTGTGTTTTTTCATTTGCGCATCTACTTCTTCGACTGAGACTCCGAAGTTGTCACCGCTCAGTGCTGCTTCCTGAGTACTAGATAAGGTGTCAAGTTGTTTGGCGTCTCGGAGGAAAAAATGCAAATCGATTAGTTGATCCAAGTGCACTTTCTTTTGCTGCCAAGCGGTGTGTAGCCTCTGTCGCTCATCCAACAGCTGATTACACTTTTCTTCGACCTCCTAAAAAATATATCGACGTGATTAACAGATACTCACACGAATGTTATTATCTATGATACATATCTGTGACGTATAGCCTTACCATAGCGGCATAGTGACCAGTTTGCACCATAGCTTCGCCTAAATCGAGCACTGAGCTGAAGCTATCCTCTCGTGCTTCGATTTCTCCTTTCAGAGCCTCGTGCTCTGCTTTCAAGATTTGTGCGCTGGCCGCGTCTCGAACCTTTTCTTCCGTTGACATTGTAGCACGGAGTCCAGCTGCCCAGTTCATCAGGTCTCTTACCTAAATGTAATTAACAGATTCTCCCGTTAAAAATAATATAAATCGTCAAATATAACTGGTGAAAAATATAATTTAATACCTGAGTGAGGAATCGTTGCAAATCGCAGCTAGCTTGCAATTGATCCCTTCGATGAGCAGATCTTTCTTTTAATTCCTCCCAATGAGCAACAACAATTTGTTGCTGCTGATCGATGTGCGCCGCATTGTTACCCGGATAATGTACTTGTAATCTGGATGCATCCTCGACTAACACTTGCAGCTGAGCCTCCAAAGCGACCAAATCATTCTCAAATCCTTCATGTCGTCTAATTAAAGCTAAAACGGAATTTAAGTCGCGACCAAGATCCTCTGGCAAAGCAGCCTCTTTCTCTTGTATTCGTGATAGCGCTTCTGCCACGTCGCGATGAAATCGATGAATTTCGCCTGCCGCTTGCAATCGTTGTTCGCGATTTCGGATGAGACCCAATAAATGTTGCCACGATTCTCTACAATAAAAAATTGTATCTTAAAGTTAAATTTTGTTATTTTTTTTTAAATTGTATAAAATTTTTAAGTAAAAGGTACAATTCAGACAAATAATTTTATTACTTGTAATACAGTAAATAATTATATAGTATTGACAAGTGTGCAAAGATTTGTGAATTAGTTAATACATAATAATTTCTACATTACAATTATTACAAGATTTTAGTCATAATAATTTCTACATTACAATTAATACAAGATTTTAGAATTTGAAAATTTTAAGGCAGAGTTTTAGAAAGCAGAAGATCCAAGAAAGACTGAAGATTTTGGATATAAGATTGCGAAGCACGAAAAATGAGAAGCATGAAAAATAGATAAATTTTGAATCGTAGCATGACGCTTATCTATACAGGACGTCCCACAATTCGTGACCGAAATTTTAATAACATATTCGTGACTTAAAAATAAGATAAAAATCCTAATACCAAAATGTCGAGGCTATAATAGTTTTTAAATTAATAGCGATTAAAGTTATCTAATCATAGAGCTAATAACGTTGAAGTACTTCATTAATTATGTTTAAATATAGAAAATAATTATATATGCAACGTACATAACATAAAAATATACAGGATATTAAAAATAATAAATATATATAATATATGAATTTTTTAATTTAAAAACTATTATAGCCTTGACATTTTGGTATTAGTATTTTTAAGTCAGAAATATATTATTAAAATTTCGATCACGAATTGTGTGTATGAGGGGGACACTCTGTATATACATGAGTCAGTTCATGTAATCAAGCATGTACTCACTTCATTGCCTCTTGTCGATTTTGTACTTGAAGCACCGGATCGTCTTCGTCAGATCTATATTGAATGCGTATACGAAAAAAAAGTTAATAACCAACACCGACCCAACACCGACCCAACACCGACCCAACACCAAGAACAAATAAGCAAATAATTACAAGAAACATGATATTAATTTATGTCAAATATGTCATCTTGTTAATTTATTGCATAAAATTAAATGAGATACTAATGTTCTACGAGAGTAATAAAAAAGTAATGAAATGAAAATAATGACAAAAAAATTCTTATTGAATTAGATATGTTAAAGATTTACCCTAATTGTTCCTGACGTTTTTCGATGTCCTGGATATAAGGACTTTCATTCGCGATTAGTTTTCTGGCTAATTCTTCGCACTGATTAAACCTCTCGGAGCCAGCCTCTATTCGATGCTTGAAATCATTGAATTTCGCTTGCAATAGCAGTAGATGTTCGTAATCTTGTCCGTAATCCTCCGACGCAGCTGCTTGTTCTTGCTCTTTAATCCATTGTTCCAACTCTCTGCTCTCTAGGAAATATTCATGGCGATACATGCTCTCCATTAAACGTTGCTGTCTTACTGTAGCCAGTCGCTGTAAGGCGCGCATTTGTTGAACAATCGCTTGCTGCTTGTTGGCTATTGCTTTACTGTCGGGATGCTTTGAGTTGATCATTGTAGAAGCAGTGTGTCCCATTTCTGTCACAATGCCATTGTATGTGTCTAATTCCAACTCAACAGCCTGTAAATTATAAGCCAGACGCAAATTTTTGGTAACATGACTATATAATTATGATAACACTATAATTGCACTAGCTAAATAATAAAATGAGTTGTTTAACTAATAGTATTTATTATTCGTTTCGCAAAATATATACCTTATGTTTTGTCAATAATTTCGTGGCGGCATCGCGATCTCTGCCATAATCGGTAGAACTCAGCACATCGTTCTTCTCATTAAGCCAGCTTTCGACTTCACCGACTTCGAAAAAGAATTCTTGTGCTCTTAGGGACAAGTCTAATGCTCTGCTGCGCTCTCCTGCTTTGTCTTGTAAGTCTCTCCACGCATCATCCAGAACATCGCACAGTTCTTGGATCTAGTAAAATCATTAATGCAATTAATTATTTATTATTATCTAATAGCTCAATGAATAATATTTTCAACAAGTTACTCGCGTAAAACAAATACGAATTAATAATTCATTAAGTAGTTAATCGCTGAAATCAATAAGGTTGACACACTGCCTAGAGTTCCGTCGCTGTGGCAAAAGTTCAGTTTTGCGTCTGCATGCAATAACATATACGTATACACCTTCTATCTCGATTCCTGAGACTTATTTCTTAAGCAATAGAATGAAATCAGAAAGCTTGTGCAATTAAAATTGAATTATTAAAATTAATAATAAAATTAAAAAATAAAAATTAGATATTCTTTTAATTTTTACATCTTTAGTATGAAATAAGCTGCAAAACAAGTGAAATAATAATAATAAAAAAACAAATATAAGATTATATTATTAAAATATTTATGTATAAATTTTCGTATTCCTATAAAAAAAAGAATAAACATCCATTGGTCTGTTTTCTATTCCTGCTAGACTGCACTAGAACTTTCTTTCTCGTTTTCGACAAATATCAAATATATACTCGCTTTAAATTCCAAAAGTACATACTAGTTTAGTTACAGAAAACAGACCTTATATACATATATATAAACGATTCTCAATCATGAATATCAAATCTCTTTGACAAAAAAAGTTATGCATAAATGTAGACTTTTTCGTCAAAGAGTGTGTAATATTTGTTAAAGAGTACGTATATCTGAGAATAAATTCCTACTGTATAATTTTTATACGTGAAATTTTACAATACTTTGAATATTTTGCAATACGATTTTTTACAGCATATCAAAATCAGTAAGATTTTCATGTATAAAGAGTCGATCATATACTACAAAGATAATTCGCATAATTTTAGAAACTATGCTACAGAAGTATAATAACTATAGTTAACATCTTATAAAAACAATAATAATTAAAATAATTTGTTAATTACATAATGTCTAATTGGATTGGTAACAATATTGAAACAGAAAAGCAATAAACATTTGTGATAACATTTCTCATGCGTTTGTGTGTCTACCTTACCTCCGTAGACGCGGTACCCTTCGAGATGCTCCTGCTGTGCAAAAATCATAAGTTCTTACTCCAGTCTCATATCAGCCAATCATTGTGCGAATCCACGAAAAAAAAAAATTATTATTTGACAAAGAAAATCTTTACCTTTTTCTTCTCCGGATGAGCTTGATCAATGAGTGTCTGTCCAGAAGCCAGAGTCTTATCTATCATAGGTTGATGACCAGCAATCTCTGCTTCTAGCTTCTTATGTTTCTTGTGCAAAGTCTGGGCCTGATGCAGATTCTGTCCGAGCGTCGTTGAGGACGCTTGAGGCAAATGGTCTTTGATCCACTGCAATTCTGCGTCCAACTCAAAACCAAATTTGTGGAAGCGTAGACTCTCCTCCAATGCTTCTCGACGTCGCTTAGCTGGTTCTTTCAGGCTGCGGAATCTACCAAATACAGTGAACTTCGTGCATCATTTGTGTATCAACGATCATCTCGGTAACGAATCAATTTGATCATTGAATAATTAATTTAAAAAAAGGGATGGGTAATTGAAGAAAAAATTTTCACGTACTTTCTTTGGGTCGCTTGACTGGTCTTCAGAATATTTGCCGCATCAAAATGACCCTCGTGTGCCATTTCCTGACCCATGGCCACTAGATCGTCCACCTTCTGCTCCCATTGACACATGTCACTCTCGAGGGTCTGGTGTTTCTTTAATAATTCCTTGCAACTGCGGAGATCCGTACCTACTTGTTTACTTTGCAAACAGGTCTCTATCTCTTCTAGTTTCAATCTAGCATCTTCCATGGTGCGGTTATATCCGTGTTGTGAGGCCGCTTGTCGCAATCTACGACCTTTTTCCAACGATAATGCTACTAGTCGATCCCATTGATCATTTAGGTCCTTCAAAGTTTTTCCTACATCATCTGATCGATAATTTTCTTCTGATATGAGCGCCTTGCCCGCTTTATTGACTGCTCTTAACTGTCCCTCATTGGCGCGCAATTCTCGCTCGAAAGCTTCGTGCTTTTGTAGTTTACGCTCGAGATTGTTTAAATCGCGATAGCTTTCATCGGCCGCGGTCTTCATTTTGTCACCCAACCAATCGCGCAAGTCATCCACTTCGGCTGAGAATTGTTGATAATGCTCGGATGCTTTTAAGGCTGCTCTTCGGCGTTGAGCGGCGTCCTTCACTGCCATACGACGAGCTAGTACTTGATTTCTTCTTTCGTTAATGCTAGATAAATTAGATTTATGTAACTAATATGATATAAAAGTTTCTCTTAATTTTATTTTTAAAATAAATTTTTGTAATAATGACTTCAGTTTAATTTAATTTTATAAGATATATATAATATTATTTTTTTATTCGTATCGATCAATTTGACAAATTCTTCTAATACTTACTAATCTTTTTCATAATGATTTTGGGCGATTAACTTGTCCGCGGTGTCACTAAATGCCTTTAATCTGTCATCTTGCGCGTGAAGAGTGTTCTCGAATTTTTCATGTTGTTTCAATAGAGCCTCGACGTCATCCAAAGATTCGCCTAAATCCGTGAATTCAAGGAAAGCTTCGTGAGAACTGGTAGTAGCTTCGATCTGATCGGCTTCTCGATTAAATTGTTGTAATTCTAAACATTGCCGTAACCATTCTTCTTTTGCTATCCAATTGGCTGTTACTGTTGGATATAATCCATTTAACTTTTCAAGACGTTCGCGTACATCTGTCAATGTTGGATTACGACGTAATAGTTCTCTACCGAGATCTTCAACTTCGCGGAATCTACAAGAATAGAAAAAAAGGATCGTTTATAAAAAATATTTCACTAACAATATTCTTTACCAATTCAATAAGAATATCTTAATAAAAATTATTTTAATAAACTCATTAATAATAAATTATTTTTACTAATAATTTTTATTAAATACAGTATTTTTACTGAATTTCATGAAATTTTTAAATACAAAATTGATTGTACAATGTCAGCAGTTACGTACTCGTCTTCTTTGGTTCGTATTTCTTCTCCAAGTTCCATGTGCTGTTTCTTAAGTTGCTCGGCAGTAGCAACGTCTCTTACTGGTTCTTCGGCCTTCATTATTTCTTGTGTATCGGTGGCCCAATTAATTAAGTTCTTTGAACTGTTTATGAATATCTGTTGACCGACCGCGTCTTCTAAACGAGATCGTCGTTCCTTGGCCTTTGTTTGGACTTGGTTCCACAAATCTTTGATTTCGTTTTGTCTCACATTGACATTATTACATTCGTGTGGATACGAATTCTTAACGCTATTGCCTAATAAATTCACTTTCCGTACCTGTAAAAATAAGATAAAATTATAAATAAAATTAGAAAATTAAGAAAGTCATTATTTTTTATTTATTATTTGACGCTTTATTTATTTAAAATTCTAAAATTATCTCACTTTTTCTTCAACTGGCGCCAATTCCCGTTCCAAATGCTGATGTCTCCTTTGCAGAGCCTGAACAGTCTTCAAGTCAGGTCCCAACTCGGCCGTATCTAGTTGGGTGATTTTCTCCAGCATCCAATCGTGAGCCTCGTCGCAAGTTCTGTTGAATAACTCAACGCTGGACGCGCCTTCCAAGCTCTTTTCTTTCTGTGTTTTTAGCCAGTTTAGATGATCCCATAGTTGATGAATATGCCTCTGTCTAGCCTTGACTTTATCTAGCTGACTATGGCCTTGGCGAACAAATTCATCTACCGCTGCGTCTATTGCCTCCACCCGTTTTCCAGAAGCCGACAGATCTGTTAAAAATTTCTCATACTTTCTCCTTGCTGACTCGACGTTGTCGCGAGGATCGTCGACTCTTAACATCTTCTCTTTGTCTTTGATCCACTTTTCAAAGTCGTCGCATTCCCGATAAAAGCCATAAAGTCTGATGGCGTCTTCCAGCAACGCATGACGTTTTACAGCGAGATTCTGTAACTCGCTGTAAGTCTCAATGATTTTTTTCTGTCGCTTTTCCACGCTATCACCGTCACTCACCGTCTTTCGCTTAATCGGCTTTACGGTAGACTTAATGGATTTTAATCGCCGGACTGGTACCACCTGCTTTACCATCTTCGTCTTCTTCACGCGCTGTGTCACTTTGATCTTCTCAGGTCTACGTACTTGTACTTGCACGACCTTTGGCTCAATCTCACGCACGTAATTAGCCGGCACAAATCCATCCGTACCGTCAGCTTTTCTAACGCTCCACCAGTCGGGATTTGTCTTGTTCAACAGGAACATGACTTCACCCTTCACCATATGCATGCCCTGACCGTTAAACGGATATAAACTCTTCACTTGTGGTACCAATCTATCCTCATTAATAGTTCGCGGCTCGAGTCGTTCAACTACTTCGTCCACCCACTCGTCTTGCGGCACCAATCTGATCTCCTTGCTCCATTCTTCCTGTTCAAGTTCGGCGACTGGTTCTGGATCTGCAGACAACTCCAGGGTGGAAATGCCGGATTTAATGAGTTTCTCCGCCTGTGTGTTTAAGGACTGTACATCACCTTTGTAAGCGTTTAGCTCACCCTCCAAATCTTTATGCCTTTGCAACAAGGCTTGAGCGCTTGGTTCGTCCACTCCATAATCTTCCGAAGCTACTAGAGTCATTTTCTCGTTCATCCACGAATCTGCCTCATTCGCATCAGCGTAAAATTGAAACGCTTCAGCTGCGTCGTCCAACTGTTTCTTCCGCAATGCCGCTAATTCCTCCAAGACTCTCCAATGTTCCTGCAACGAATCTATTCGATTCTGTATCTCCAATGCCGATGGATGATTGTCGGCTATCAGTTTCCTGCCGGCATCGCAAAGTTGCTCGGATTTAGGCCTGCGTACTTTCGTTTCGTCTTGCAAGGCTTTATGTTTCTGCTGCAACGATATTACGGCTCGCAAATCTTTCGCGGAAATGCCAGCCTTACATATTCGCTGTTTCTCTACCAACCACGACTCTTCGTCCTCATGATCTTGAAGAAAGTGGAAGAAATTTCTGGCGTCCTCTAGACGAGCTTTACGCTCCTTACTGTTTTCTACAAGTTCGTCATAGGCGCGATTTAGTAACTCCAATTTCTGCTGCAACAATGGTGCCTCCTTATTCTGCGGCTGTGCCAAGTGTTGAGCGGCCTGTCTACCGAGTCGTCTCTGGCTCTCGCCTAGAGCCGTCACCTGCAGTTCCTGCAGGCTGTGTTTTTGCAGCAGATCCTCGACTCCGAGTAAGTGCGGACCCACATCAGTGCTCTGGAAATTCAGCTGAAGCTCTTGGATGGAAGCCAATGTTGTATCAATTTCTCTCATTAAGGTCATTAACGAGCTAAGCGCGACCAGATTGGACTTGTGATTGTCCAGCAAAGCCAGCAATTCTTTCCATCTCTGCAACACCTCTTGCTCTCTACTGCGTACTCTTTCTAAACCGTGATAATTTTCCCGCACCAATTCTTCGGACATGTTTGTTAAATCGTGGAAGCGTTCTTCGCGTGCCAAAATGTCGGCACTAATGGCCTCGTGCTTTTTCACTGTGGCATCTACTTGTGCTAGATTGCTGCCATATCGGGGATCCGTCAGAACTTGAATCATTTCTTTCAAGTAACCTTCTCGGAGTACACTCTTTCTTTCAAATTTGTAATTCAATTGCTCGAGCCTCTCTTGTCGTAACAACTCAGTCCTCAGGGCGACTTCACGGCGATGTTCCGCTCTCTCCAACTCTACCCAATTCCTCTCGATGTCGTGGATCAGCTGACCCTCCTGTGGGGTGAACGCTGGCTGATTCAGAGACTTTAATCGGGTGTTTATGTGGAAGTATAATGCTTCTATTTCGGACCGTTCCTTGTACTTCGGTGGTTTCTCCACTGTTCGGTATTGCTTGAAGGCTAAAAGTTCCCGTTGAATACCTTCGAGTGAGTTTGGAAAGCTGCGATTTTCCAAAACCTCGATTTTCATCTTGATCCATTCTAACAGATCAGTTGTTAACTTCTCGTAATGAATTTTCATCTTGTCGGCGTCCATCATCTGACCAACAATCTGTGAGTACAAAAAAAGAAAGTCAACTCTGTAATTGTAATATTTAATTAAATTTAATTGATTCTTAGATTCTTGAATTTATAGCTTTTTAAAGTATAAAATATTTTAATTATAAAAAATAATATATAATATATACATATATATAAATATTCAAATTCATTACATACACTAATCATTAAAAAAGTATATAAATTTAAATTTTAAAGTAATTCTTTATAGATTCTGTCAAATTTTTTAATTAGAAAATTAAAATATCAAATTTTCGGACTTAATCTTAACGTTATTAATTAAAATGTCAGGTTCTTCGATATAATCTTAATGTTATCAGAAAAAAATATAAATTCTCAATATTTTTAGAGCTTCAAGATCTTAGATCTTTAGATTTTCAAAATACGGTTTATTTTACAATTATATATATATGTATAATGAGAGACTTTTAAATAATCGTACATTCGCTATTCTTTTGCCGCTCTTTATTTCGTTCTTCATCCTGGCGAATGTGTGATAATAAGATGCAACATAGGTGATAATGGACTTCTCGTCTGGCCTGGCTGTATCCACGTCCTCTGCGTCCAGTAGCCGTGGTATGCCGAGTTCTGAATTAGCAACGTCAAAGGCATAATTGAGATTATCGATGTTCTTATTTTGCTGTAATTCCGACCAATTGACCAAGTCCGGTCTGTGAGCATGTATGAGAGCGTTGAAACCGAGTCCATTCCTCCAGGAACCTATTTTTGTATAATGTTTAAAATATTAAATTTTTCTCATATATATATATATATATATATCCAATATTTAATCTTATAAATATAAAAAGTATTTAATAATTCTTCTCAATTATCTTATAAATTTTTAATACTTAAAAAAATACAGAGTAAAGTTTATAGCTTGGAAGATTCGCGTGCAGGATTATGCTAAATGTTTTCTCGATTCATAAATATTATAGGATTTCTTTAAATTTTTTTTTTAATACATTCAGATACTTTGAATATTCATGCCGCGTAATTGCATGCAAGACAGAAAACTCGACTCACCAGTAAAGTCCTGGATGTTAACGCCGGGATAGCCATTTGTCTTTCTCTGACACCAGAGTAACAGAGCATCTTTGGCAGACTTCTTCTCGCTACTGTCGTTCTCTTCGTCTACATCGATTTCGATCTCTTGGATTTGGAACCTCAAAATTATAGTCCAGATGAGACCGAGAATCAGTCTGGGATTACCATCCACGATATCTTCTGCACCGATACTCTCAAGGCGAACCTGAAACAGAGAATGTAATCTTTGAGATCAGGAAGAGAATTATTGAAAAAAATTGAAGAGAATAGTGATTTTATGGGACAAAAAATTTTCTGTGCGAAAACATTTTAACGTTAGAAAATACCCCAACGCTTACGATAACTATCTTGATCATGTTAAATGAACATCAGTACATAATTAATATTACCTAAATAATACTAATGCTTTTTTCAAAAATCAAGAAAATTGTTTCATATACACTTATGTCGTAGGTACAAAACGCCAGCAGAATTTTTTAACTGAATTTTTTTCTTTCTTCGCGAAACTTGTCTCTCATGATGTCTCATACTAACATAGTTTCATGTTTCACCACTTAAGACTTCGTCATTTCAATGTGCTACGCTGTGCAGTGAGATCTCGCAAGTTCTTTCGCGAAATTCATCGATCAGCGAGCGAATAATGCGCCCGTATAATTTATTCGACGTTTACGTGGCCGTTCGCATGATTATTTATTCGCATTCCGATCTATTGCACGATCGCGGTGCAGCATTCGACGCAGGTTGCGTAAATGACAGGTTTTAATAACGGATGAGTAAGTCATAAAAATAGAAAATACATGCGACCTAATCGCAATTCTAAGTAATCTAGAATAGTAAGGCGCTACATTGTAACGATATAAAACATTATCGAGAAAACCGGTAGATGCGTTTATCACCTTGTTTATAGCTCTAATTAAATTAATTAAACACATGCAGCTGTTTGTTTCTTTGAACTTTCATTGATACACCTTCTTTATATTTTATACGTTGCAAAATAAAATCAAAAGTTACTGTTTATTAATTTTAGGACAATATCTACAAATGAACGATGGAATCGAAATCTCCAAATGTCAAAATATATAATTATGTGAGAGGTGTAAATCTTAACGGTGATGTGTTTGGTAATTGGTTGTCATTGTACGTGGTCCAAGAGAAACGAATACAAACATCAGTACTTAATACTAGTCTCTCATGAAATTCCTGTTAATTTTATTTAAGCCATGGACGTGCAACGGTTATGAAATTTATTTCGGACCATTAATTTCGAGGCGCGTAAAATCCCGTTGAGAGCGTCGACTCGGCGGAAGTAATTATGTGACCGTGCCGTATAATGAATTACAACTGATGCGATTTAATAATTGCATTTTATTCCGCGTGATCGAGGAGCATGCGGAACGGGCGGAGAAATCTTTTTAGCCTCTTTTCTCCGCTCGGCCTGCTTTCGTGTTTTACGACTTCGCATCTCGTAATTATACAAAATAATAAAGTTGACCGTTATGTTAAGTCTTCAAGACGAATTAGGCAGAACAATTATATCTTTTTAATATACATAGCAGTTATTCTCGGTAAAATTCATCTTAGACATACAAAGCATTTTGCAATTTGATCGAATAGCAATACAGAAATTTTAGATGAAAAACAAGTTGTAAATTATTATACAGAGATATATTTGAATTTAATCTTGACACTGGAAAGAGAAGAGAGACTGAAGACACTGGCTCCACAGATGATAATTAATGACTTGATTATTCCGCTCGTGAATCTCTTAGTCGGTAAAATTATTCTCGCACACATTATAGCCAGTGGCAACCGATTGCTATGTGTCACTGCATTACGGTTCACTCGAGCATAATAGGGTCTTATTGATAATGCAGCATTTGTTACTTCCAATTGGCAGCAACGACAATCACGAGTGCCGCGCCGTTATTGATAATCTCTTGTCGATGGTGAAAGTAGAGCGTTAGATCATTGGACGTCTGATGTGCTATTATTTGTTTGCTGATCGCTAATAATTCTGCGATGATATTCAATGCGTTTTTAATGGTCGCTTTGTAACGCTCGCGGACGTAAACTCTGATGATATAATTGTAAGTACCGGGCCTGTATATGCATGGGAAACATATGTGAAGATCATAGATTATCCTTGTAAATGCTTCCTCCTTGGAGAGTATCGCTTTTTTATAGCAATTGAATATCGTGATGTCATCAGAATCCCCTTGAAGTAGAAGGCAATATTTCTTTTAAACAGGTTGTGTTTTTCAATAAATTGTATTATATTGTAAATATCACTTTGGTAACATCTTCGAAACGAAGTTTAATTAGGTGATATACATAAAGTCAAAATTTAAGAAACTTTAAAAAAAAGATATTTAATGAATTCTTTATCATAATAAAGAAGATTAGCTCTATATATAATATACTACTCTATATATACACTATACATAATAATTATAAATATAATAATGATGTATTATACATAAATGTAAAGCTTTTCCAATTAGGGCACGCATTAAGGTAACTTAATAAAAAATATTTTATGTTACAGGAACCGGTCGGATTTTTTCTGGAATAAGTTTGACCACTGAAAGAGACAAGTCGTTCTTACAGAAATCTAATTTAATACTGGAAATTTCTTATTTTGAATATATTTAGTGCTTTTAATATTCAAAATAAGTAGCAATCACTTCTAATATTAAATTTCTATAATGGTCAACTTATATTGTAACTCGGTTCTCGACTGTAATTTCGCTCGCTTGACGGTATCAGTCTTGAAGTAGGTATGTATCGACGGGATCGACAGTCCTACTTGCGCTTCTCGCTACGCTATTATAGTTAATCGCGGCGCATGCCGTCGATAGACGTTTCCCGCGCACGGCGGCTGCTGCTGCTGGAATGCAGTCCGATCACTTGTGCCGGGGGTTCTATCAAGGCCGCTGGGAAATGGAAATTATGGCGTTTGTCAGCCGCGGCGACTGACAGCATGCGGAATCCAAAACAAAGAGAACGCATAGCGTCACCGTTACACGGCCGTCGCCGGCAACGTCTTCGTGGACGAAGTTAACGAGCCGAGTCTGGTCGAGACCGCTGAGTGCTGCTGGATCTCAACGTCATCTCGGCCGACCAGACCGGACTTCCTCATCTCCCGCAGGCTTCCAGCCACGTGCTCATCTCAGCTTATTTTGCGGCAACCGATTGCCAGATGTCAGAGCAGGGCGGTTACCACTTCGAACTTATTATCATTTAACTCAATTTTCTTGTAGCTCAAGCTGTGAAATGTGTGGTGAACTTAATCCGTCGAGTACATTATATTCACGTATAGGTAAGAAAATAATGCAAAAAGGTCGATCCAATTAGTTTAATTAGATTGTCGATGAAAATCAACCCCATGTATGTTTTATTTGAGCAAGATGTTATTGCAGAATTTAAGAGGATTATCATTTGCATTTCTTACGTCATACTTGTCACTTATGCTGTTTCAAGATCAAGTCTTTCTAATATTTCTATTTTATGTAATTATATTAATGATAGAGAGATATTAATAAACTTATATCTCCTTATCATTAAGTTTTAATATATAGTAAAAAAATTATGTTTAGCTCTCACGTCAAATTTTATTCATTTTTTTTTTCTTATTAATTGATGCTCGATTCCATGTTATCAAGATGAAGAGAGAACACTCTTATAAATGTTGTCTTATTCTTAACGATTACTGTTACTTATGATGAATATACCCTGCGGCTTCTCAAAGATGCATTCGCATGTACTTCCTTCATCGGAAGACAGTCCTCTCGGCGAGACAAATAGTGAACAAGGTACATCAGGTTGAGCAGGCGCGCGCGGAATGTCGCAAGCGATTTATTGTACTTAAAAAGTTGATCCCTTCCGGCGTGATTCACCGCATCGCATGTGATAACGGGACAGGACGCACGATTAATGATCTACTTAGGCTAAACCGCGTGACGAGAACACGGGGGCAAGCGTATTCCCGTCGCTGTCACCGTGCAATTTGCAGCTACCGCGCGCATTATGCACCTTGTCCGTAATAACAGCGAGCGGATAATGCATCTACGAGCGAGTATCCACTCGATAATGATAGTGCGACGGTCCGGCTAACGATGTGCGACATACGCGCCGACGCCGCCGACCGGTGCAACGATCGGTAGTCTGATCAGCTGATCGTGCCTCTCTACCCTTCTCCTCGTCATTAACTTTGGAATTCTAATGCGATGTCAACGATACGCGATACGGCGTGAGCGATACCGGTGTTCAACGGTGCATCGCGAGCTAAAATGCAACTCGAAGCGAAGCGCGACCGAGCGACGATGTAAATCTGCGCAGAATGGCTTGAGATGACGCGATTCACGAATAAAATGCGATGGACTGTAAATTGAATTACACGAGAAGTTCTTATAAAACACAATTTCTTACAAAATGCCTTTTTATAAAATGCATATAAAAACAAGTCTAGATGCAAATGTGGAACGTACGATAATTCCTAGTTCACACAAACTAAAAGTGATATAACATCATCAGTATTATAGTTTCACACTCAATAATTAATGTAGTATACACCATGTCATCATAACAGTTATATTAAATAATATATAACGCGTAATGTAAATACTAAAAGTAATATAACATTAATGTGATAATTGATTTTTTCTGTATAAAAATCACTATGTTATTACAAACAATAAAATAAAATATAATACGTATTCAAATGTTATTTGCAAAGTTATTTGCAAAAATACTATATTTGAATAATGTTCCACATTTTTTGCATTGTGTAAATAGAATATTTATCGCATCGCATATATCTGCATAAATATAAATAATAGTATATAATTATTCAAAAATATCACGTTAAGAACGAACAAACCGTAACAAACAGTTACGTTTTCAACTCAATATAATTTATATTAAATATAGATATAGAGTATTCACGTCATTCGAATGACATGAAAAAAACGGATGAATAAATTAAATCTAAAATAAAATCTACACTCACATATGTAAGCAAAAACCATCGTATGCATTTTAACCGTCCTCTAACATTCACCATACACGACGAAGTAATTCAGCGAACGGCGATTCGCGAAATTAACTGTGAGGTATTTTTAAACGTCTCCACGAGGTCCGAGAAATCTAAGAAGAAACGAATAAGATAAATATAGCACAGTCGTGACAAGTCGCTAAACGACACGTTAAGAAAACTGCCTTTGATGAAATAATTGACTCCCGTTTTACAACGTAGGTTGCAATTTATTTTCGATGCACTCGTCGTTACAAATATAACTTTGCAGCATTCATATGTTAGTTTATACAATTAAAGATTCATTGAAATTATTAACACATTTTATAGATAAACATTTTGCAACATTCTCTCTCGATAGCACAATTAATATCTTTCTAGTTTTTAAATGACTGTAATATATAGCGTAAAAGATCGATATTATTCGATGAATCTCTCCCGCGGCATTTTTATCTTTGCAATGACGTAAACACAATCCGTTAGTCAACGAGGACAGAGACAAGTATTAAAGCGGGGCACTAAGACGGGCGGTACCCCGAACCTTCGAATTTTCGCCACGCCGCGCCTCGGCGTGCACTCACGTTGCAAGTCGAGTTTCAGCGGCGCATGAATAATGAATGAGCGCCGTGGTTGCATAGCAAAACGCCGGAGAACGCGATACTGTTATGCGTCGTCGGCTAAAATGCGGGGTACGGTTAAAACTCGTGCAGGGAGACATGCGGCGTCGATAACGGGCAACGGCGTTAAATAACTCAACTGGCCGATCGTGTTCGGGGGGTCCGTTCTCCGCGACGTAGGCCGGTATTCATAGTCGATTCTTATTTCAAGACCGTCTTAAGACACTAATGCAGCCCTCTGGACGGTATTCATAGTCGGATCTTATATTTAAGACCGTCTTAAGTACAGTCTTAAGATGTCATGAACCAATCAGAAGGCCGCATTAGCGACTTAAGACATTACTTAAGACGGTCTTAAGAAGTCACGAACCAATCAGAGGCCGGTATTCATAGTCAGATCTTATATTTAAGACCGTCTTAAGTACGATCTTAAGAAGTCACGAACCAATCAGAGGCCGGTATTCATAGTCAGATCTTATATTTAAGACCGTCTTAAGTACAGTCTTAAGATGTCATGACCCAATCAGAAGGCCGCATTAGCGACTTAAGATATTACTTGAGACGGTCTTAAGGGGATGCTGGAGTCTTCTTTTTTACCGATAAAGCAAGCGTTTATGTTAAATGCAATATTCTACGAATTAGTTGCACAGAATAAAAATTCCTTCTCCACGATTGAAATATCCGTGCTAATGTACCTGCTCCTGGTGTGTTTTGTGTCCAAAGCTGAGAAAAATAATAAATTACAGATTTCTGTATCCATGTGCTATCAGCTCACCAAACATTTACTTCGTGAAAAAAATTATATGTACGTTATATGCTCGAAATTAGGGCAGGAACATATGTAGAATAAAAAGACGAATACAGTCATATCTTTAGAATTGAGTTTTGACGCCTAAATAAAAAGATAATTGCATTCTACGAAATTGTGTGTCTAGCGCGTGAGAAATCGACGATGTGTGTGTGTACGACAGTTTAGACTGTTTAGCTATGAAACCGAGCAGTATTTTAATTGATCTCTTTCTAAGAGATGACGTTGCAATATGTTAGATAAGGACAGATGAATGCGTTTAGGCGAGACACAACGATATATAATAAGTATAAGAAATGAATGAAAGATGTCACTATTGTCGAATTTGGAATTTAAAAAAAGTCTATACTATCGATCTTGATAAACTTCAACCGTCACTCCAGTATCCCCTTAAAATAAGAATCGACTATGAATATCGGTCGTACAGTTCCTCTAGTAGGAGTTAAGACATAAGACCGGAAGGACACCATTGCCGGGTGGCTGGTAACAGCACAATTCCATCAGGGTTGACAGTTGATAGTCCGATTTCGCGTTCGCGCCTTCTACACCATGAAACAGTTGCTCACCAATTCACAGATTCACTACCACATCGAAAGTATCTGCAAATGGCGGCGTTTAAAGGGACTTGAAATCTGACCAGAGATCGGTATCTCTTATGACTTGACTCCTACTAGAGCAAAGACATAGAGAATGGACTGCACGATCCGTATCTAATAGCGTTTTCGGCCCGGCTAGGTTTGTACCAACCTGGATTGGATTAATGGCCTTTTGTGCTCTCCTATTGGTAGAGCGGGTGACGTCAACCAATAGGAAAGATTAATCCAACCCAGGTTGGTGCAAACCCGATCGGGCCGAAAACGCTGTAAGTAATGTATCAAATGTGGTCGACAATAATAAGAGAGAGGGACCGTAGGAGACGGCCAATCTCCCTCTCATTCTATCTCCCATTACACCATTGAATGGAACGAGATAGAAATAGCCACGGTCCCTCTCTTTCATCCCTATCGACCATTTTGACAAACGGATCGCGCAGTCTATTCTCTATGTCTTTGTACTAGAGGGACTTTACCGCGACGCGACGCGACGCGACGGTGGCAACGGCGGCGACGGCGGTGATCGCTTTTTGCACGTTGCGCATGGGGTCCGACCGCAATTTGCGCGCAGTTTTAAAGCGCCCCAAGCGCCTCTCGCATGGCTCCCCTAATTGAGGTATTGTGTTGAAGCGTGCCCGATCGAGTAGATTAAATTTTTGAGCCTCGACCCCGCCGTCGCCGCGATGAAATACGATCGCCTCAATTGATAATTGCATAATGCCGCGAGCTGGGCGTTTTGCACAAGCGGAAAGCGCCAAGTCGTTACATGGTCCAGCGCTGCGAAGTGCATGGTGGTCCCAACTAAAAAACTAAAGTTATACATAGGAAGGTTAAGATACAGTTAAAAAAAGCACAGGAAGTAACAATTTCAATCTATCAGAATTCTGATATTTAGATAGGAGAAAGCTTAGAAAGAATTTATGTTATATATTTTACAACTAAATTTACATTTCAAGTTTTTAATTGTTTTTCCGCTCTATATACTTCGTCAAATTTCGGATTAATGTGAAATTAAAATGCATTGCGGATTTTATCTTTATAAGTTTCTCGTTCTGGATCCTTGGGGTGAGTTACTGTTATCAGACTTGTCTTTTTTTATAAAATGACTACTCATGATCTCATTGTCAATTTTTAATTACTTTACTAGTGGGAAATAGCGAAGATCAATCTCGCTCGTTGTGACTTTCACTGAAATTATCAACCATGTGCAATGACAACTCGTGATGAGAATTCTGGAAGAGTTCTCTCGCCAAGGATTCATCTCAAATCTATGTAATTTATGGATTTTTGCTGAAGATGACTCGTACGTGAGTCGAAATGTCCAAATAAATCGAAGATTTGCACATAAAAATTTGCGCAACGCTTCATGGAAAAAAAAAACACAGCTGAAAACTTCACCGATTCAGCAAATCTACAGTCGTAATATACAGACAGTCAATTTTCTATGTTAAAGTAGCAAAGTTGACAGCTGAATAACATTAGCGATTTGTTAAACCATCAAATCTTCTTAGTTACAGATATTGAATTCACGTAGTAAGTTATCGGTTTGCTGTATCACCCAATTAATTTTTTTTTCGTGTTACAGCACTTCACTCTCATTAGCCCGTCTCTTCACCTATTTATTATTTTGAAATTAAAATATCGAATAACAATGTCCACGAAAATTACAGTCTTATCGTATGAACCTTATCGTATGAATCTTCAAGTCAAACGTGACTTTCTGTTCGAAGCGAAGCGGAACGGAAAAACCTTTCCGCGTGTCTCTCGATTCACAGTTACTCACGGAAGAAATAGCTATGGATTTGTCGGCGTCGTCCGTGTCGAGGAATGCATCCGCGCAACGCAACTCCATACGAGTTAATAGAAACATTTGCGGGAATTAATTTCGCGAGGGGTTGCGGTAACGCGGTCAGTTGCGAGGTCCGTAACATCGGCGGAATGGGGATAGCAATTCTAATGCATTTACCGTGGAATGTGACTCCTACGTACGGACATTCACTGGATCGGTGCGCTGCAAGGTACCCGCTCGACCGTGCTTGCTTCTCGAAGACAGTAACTGCACCGTGGAAATGCAACGCAACGCTCGTAAGATGACGTGCTTAACTTGACTCGATTTTCATTCGACACGGCAGCAAATTCGCAATCCTTCGCCAATAGATTTCTGTCTCATTCTCTTTCCGTGTAATTTATATTTTTTCTAAAGCCATTCCAAAAAAAAGCTTTATTCCTTTGAATGGATGGCTTCAATTAAGCCATCTTTTATCTCCTTTTACGAGAAAAGTGGTGATTTTCGCCAATTTTCTAAGTAGTAAGTGGAAGTCAAGGAAGGTTTGCTAATCTCTGAAGGTTTCGCTTACATAAAAAGTGAAAAGATTTAAAGCCTAACTAATTGTACCTTTCCGAGCCTTCTCTTTTAAGATGAGATTACTGATGAAATATCGTCAGTTACCCAAACAACACGAGTGACTGTTTGTCGGCTTATAGTCGACTTTTTTCCAGTCGGCATATAGTCGACTGTTAAAAGTTGACTTAAAGTCGACTGTTCCCAGTTGACGTAGAGCAAGTCGACATTCTAAGTCGTAAGTCGACATTAGAATGTCGAGTATCAGTCGACTTTTTTTGAGACATTTATCAAATATTAGTTCATTACATTCGGTCAACTTATAGTCGACTTTTAGTCCGACTTCGTGTTGTTTGGGTAGTTAATCATTATATTGAAACACCTTTTTCTTAAGGATAACTTTAAAAAAAGATAACAAATTTTGGATTAGAAGATTACTTCTATTCTCAAGAGTACTGTCGGGAAAGTGCTGGTCGTCGGGGGCCGTGTAGCGGTTTCCCTATGGCAGCTGACCGCGCGTTCTTGGCAGGACTACGGAATGTCGATCGTAGGCATGCAGGAATGACATCTGGAAAAGGTAACTCCGCTCCCTCCCCCTTCCTAACTTACGGCGACATTCAGCCACGAGATTCTCGGTGTATTCCGTCATCGTTTCGAGAAAACGCGCGCGAATTAATCCTGCGAAACTCTCGGCTGCTCCGTCTAAGTGGGTTAATGAAGCTCTCGGAACGAGATTTCCGACGATCGCCGCGACTTCGATATATGTGCCGCGTGTTAGATTTATGCTACAATAAAATCCGAGGTAATAAAAAAAGCCGATTACGTCGCTATCTTTCGTTCTATTACCACAGCGCGCCTTGCTGGAGGAATCTCGTGATCGCCGTAATTACCTCGAGTTGTGGAGAGAAAAGTGACATGATCCTAAATCTACTGATTAGTATCTATCACTTAAACAATATTAAGAATCTTTATTTTAGACCGCATATGTGAGAACACAATCAATACTAGAAATTAAAATGCCTATAACGGTCGAAGCTAGATCTTCATTGCTTAAATTATTCAATCTTGAATTACTATATATACCATATATGTACTTGCATATATATACCATATTGTAGTTTAACAGGTCAAACTGCGCGTCGAATTTTTTTTCCGGATTATAAACGCAATTAGACTACTCTAGTAGGTAATCGCGAATTAAATTGACAAGCAATTTTAATAATTTGATGCTACAATCAGGTATCATATTATAAAGACGTTAATATGTCGAAAAATCTATCACTTAAATAAGTGAAAAAATTGAATTGTTCCTTCAGAATCAATTCAGTTAAAGAATTTACTTATGTCAATTATTATTACATCTGTTATCATCGCTTTCCGTTTTCTCCAAAATTGAGATGTATTTATTTGTAACGAATTTGTTTCTGTTTGCAATCTGGGTCTTTTTTGTCAAGCTCAAGTTTATTCACTGTTATAGGTTTTCAAAAACTATGGAAATATTCAGGGTTACTTTTCATTAATTTATTACATTACTTTATCAGATAATTTTTCAAATATTATTTAATAAAAATTAAAATTTGAATAAAAATAAAAGTGAAGTTTGAGAATGAATTTTCTTGCATCAAAAAAGTTCTAGATTGCAGATGATGGATTACTCCGATTGTATGTTACGACAGAAAAGTTATACAAAAATTTTAATAAAAATCAAGAAGTAATAAAAAGTCAAGTATGTAATCAAGAATGTTCTTAAACAGAGCTTCAAGTAGTCATATTTAATAATAATAAGAGCTTTGCATCTTTGAAGATAAGATATATACATGTAATAAAAAAAATACTCTTGTAACTTCTGTCAAGAATAGTCAGCAGCACGTTTCTTCTCCCAAATTGAATAACTGCGAAAGAACTACATCCGCCGGCTGGCTCCGAGACATCCTTGACGACGGATGTCTCGCGTTAGCATACTCCGCCGGTGAGTTTGGATGTCATTCAAGTCTCAGAGCGTGCACGTGTACGCCGTCGGCTTTTGCGCTTTCCGTGAATGGTTATGGAGTACAAGGTTGAGCAACGTGTCCGCCTGAGACGGGCGAAGGATGATGATGCAGCCGCGGGGATGCTGCGGGCAGAGGGGTGGTCAAGGTGGAGCCCGTTAGAAGAGACGTCCCTCGGCTTTTACGGCCGTATCACATTCTTACGGGGCCCGTTGCTCGTCTCGTAAAGATTCACGAGAAACGGATGCAGTTTCTAGAAAAGGGAGAGGAAGAGAAAGAGAGAGAGAGAAAGAACTTATAATGGTGTTGGAATCGTAAAATCGGGGAAACTGCGAGCGGACGCAATCGATGCCGTCGAACGAGGACACGTAGAAAGTCTTTCTCTGCGACGACGCGCTTAAAAGAGAAACGTGGGAAGCCCGCGTGCAGCGTACATGAGAAAAAGGAAGCGAAACATATGCAAATTTACGATATCGATCGTCGAACATCTCTCAAAGAGGGATCGATATCGCCGGCGGCTAAACGCATCTCGGGATCCTGAAAATTTCGATTAAACATCACTCCAGCGATTCATCTACCTCTCTTTCAACCCGTGTCTTCGATCTTTTCGTAATCACTCTAATCGTCGTGCTTCTCTCCCATTTCCTATTCCCAATAAGTACAGATAATTCATAGAATATGCTAGAGTGAAATATAAGATCAAACAAAGAGGCGACGTAATCGGCAGAGATAATGAATTTATCTGTCTTATATTTTGCTCTCCGGCACATTCAGTTAATTATTATCTACATTGTTTCCAAAATAACAATCAGCTAATTTAATCGCTCGGGGTGGTTTAATGTTTCCGAGGTCAGTTAGCTATTATCAAATATGAAGTCAACATACGTTCTTTAATACTGTCCTATAATATTCTCTATTAATATTTTATAATCGACGATGACGATTTCACAAGTGCAAAGTCCAAAAAAGGAATGCGTTAATTTATATTTTTACTTGCAGCGATATTTAACATTTTGTTATTTAAAGACAGAACACATTGCCGAGAAAAGCGGATTCCATTTATTTATTTTGAAGATTTACGATGCAAGACAGGGGCGATGCATCGCCGAATATTTATTATCATAATGCGGCGGCGTTATTTGAACGCGTTATTTCGGGGAGTATGATATTCATAAGTTTCTGCTTAAATTTGTTTCATCAAAGCTTCATAAACAGCGGCAAAAACGATTTTGTACGATTCATTGCTTCCGTTTTCGCGGTGATTCTTGTGAATCATTGCTATCGGAAGTCGATAATCATATAACGTTGATTATGGCTATACTCAGAGAGAATAATAACATTATAATATCTACACGGAAAGATCGATTTTGCTGAAGTATGTAAAACTTTAGCTAAGATACAATGTGAAAATAAATTCGTTGGATTATTAAAATAATTATATAGGACGCTCAATCTGGTAATATAAAAATTTTTTACAGCATTGCTTTTAGCATTGCTTTTAGCATTTTGCATGCTTGAATTTCCTACATAATTATTTTAATGGTCTAATAAAATTATTTTCAAATCTATATCTAGCTAAATTTTGAGATATTTCAGCAAAATCAGTTTTTCCGTGTACCTACATTATAAAAAAGAATTTCTGGATCTGATTCTTTTAATTTTGCGTACATCCAGCGTTTCTCATTCGCAGATCGTGATCGAACGCATGTGGTCGCGTAACGATGGAAATCAAATGTCTGTCGTGCATACTCCATGCTGACCATCACGAAAGATTAACGTAATCACCGGTTTCGGATGATACTTTGAAACGGCGCTCTTAATTTGCGTGATTCGATTCTGTGGGAACAACGTAGAGGACGAGACTGGGTTCGCGCCAAACGCGCAATTTGCTGGATAAAAGGGCAGAAGGCTAGCTATCGAAATCTTCTTCGGGCACATGGCGCGCTGATCGACGATAACACATATTTGCAATAATTGACTGTCGATTGCCCACTGCTATGCGATTGGTTCGCGTTTCAATTTGTTCTTCTGTTCCACACAAGGGCCACCAGGCTGAAGGATTGTTGCGAAAAACTATATAAGCTATAACGCATGCCATGAGATAATCAATCTTACTTTTTCGAATTTCGATTTGATAAAAAGAAAAACTTTTAGAAATAACTATAGCTGAGAAATGTTATATATTAATCTAATAAATTTTTCTTAAACTTTGACAAATTAATATATTTTGCACATTTAAAGTAATTAAATTTGAATTAATTTTCTTAAATTTTTAACGCAATTGGTTTGAATTATTGTCGCAGTGAATTTTTTTAATTATAGTAAATATAATTATTTGAAATTAATTGAAATTATCCAATATTTCTAGATTTTCATTTTATGGACCGTATTTTTGTATCAGAAACTGAAATCATGTCGCGATTTGCTCTATTTTAATGTTTGCGTTTCTCTTATCGACTGTCACGTTTCACGCATAGATAACTTTATTTACAGATTGTTAAATACGTATACGCATTTTTTATTCGATGAGACGATAAGATAAATAACAATTTTCTCTTGTTATCGTTGCGGTAGAAATAGCGTAGAATTATTATCGGCAACATCCATTTTTTAATTCATATTTTTCAACGCAATCATCTCAGTTTTGCAAGTCATTCTGATTTCTTATCAGAATAATTTTCTAAGAACTCGTTTGCTTATACGCGCCATACTTTCACCTGTTTTTTGCAATGTTCACTATCAGTAACTTGTTTTATCTAATTTTTTCAAACTGATACTGCTACATCATACTACATATATCTCTCGTAGCAGTTTATACTTTAACAAAATGAAAAAAATTAAAATTATTATCAAGCTATATCTCTCATAGGGATTAAAAATTTTTATTTTAATAAGCTGAAAAGTTATTAGAGTTATTTATATGCAAATATTTCTCTTCGAGCTAAAAATTTTTGTAATTACCATCTAGATCACAAAACGTTAAATGATCGTCCTATTATCATTAATAACAAATTACATCAGGTACACTTCACGAGAATGACCGATTGATACATGTAGTGATCAATCAAACCTTCTTCTTAGGAGGAATTACTTCTTAGTGATCGACTACGTGTCATTATTAATGTGTATGTTCTTCATAATATCCATCACGATCAAGACTTTAGAGAAGATTCTTTGGAGAAGGTCGATCAGTTCTTTTTCAAGCGCGATTATCTAACACGCAAGGATCGATCGATTTCTCGAATACTGAAAACACTTTGCGTTTAACAACTTCCTCGGCGAATTTTTATGGGATCACGCCTCGGGTTACAACGGACATCCTACATCAATGTGTCGATCAATCGTGTAATTCCGTATAATTTTTATATTAAAATTATTTTTTACATATAATTCTTATTTTGATAAAAACCATGATACATTTAAATATGCTTCGTGCAACAAATATACAAGAATTTGAGATTTATTGAAAAATCTTTAGCGATTAATCTTGCTAACCGATCTCTTAACGATAAAATATGAAGTAAGATAAAAATTAATATTCCATAAGAAAGATTTTTAATTCATAATAATAAACAATACGAAATAGAAGATAAATTAAGAACCATCTTTTTCAACTTGTGAAATAACAATTCCATTTTATATTACGAAATATTATAACGACAGATTTATGTAATAATTAAACATTAGTTATAATCGCTGTACCGATAATCAGATAAGCCACAAGAAAATAATTTCTTCTTGCCGGTTTGTTGTGTTTGTCTTTGACAACTATCTTTCAACTGCGATGGAGACATCCCGTCAAGGTGAAGACGTAACGGACGTAGTTCAGACGAGGTCGGGCTCTAAACAGTTCTAAATGCTATTGTCTAACACGCGAAGATCAGTATAGGTCGACGTGTCTGCGGGTATAAGAATACAACAGAATGGAGAGAATAGCATTGGGAGAATGATGCCTGAGGGGCAGCAAGAAATTGCGGTCTATGGCAACGTGTTTGAAACTTAAATCAGACAACCGAGAACCACCGCAAATTAGAAATCCTAGATCGAGGATATAATCTTCACGGATATTTCGATGCACATTAATAAAAATATAGCAAAACATACTAATTACTATCAATTCATACAATAGATTCAATCATTTCGATAACGAACAAACTGTGGAAGAAACTGTTATCCAAAATCACGATTCACTCTCTATATGGCCGTATTGCTTCGCTCTTTTTTTTTACAAACTTCGTACTCTTTATCTAAATAAGTATCTCTACGTACTCCATCTTGTTACGTTCTTCTGTCTATGATGGAACCGTTTGGTTTCATTTCACATCTGCAAGGCTTCGCGACGGTCTAGCAAGTTTTGCCTGCCGGTCGCTGACCTCCACCTCTCGTCTTTCTTCCTCCCTCGTCCTCCATCGACTACCCCGCGCTCTTGTCTTTCCCGTTCTTCCTCCTCGGCTTTTATCGGACTCAGTCTTCCTCGTCGTGCTTACTTGTATCTTCTTGTCCTGCCTTTTGACTTATGGGTCGCCAAAAATTAGCCGAAAAGGAGCAGGAAAAATCGGAAGGAGTTCGACCTACCTTCTCTTTCTTCTCTTCTTTTTTCTGCATTTTCTACTTCATCTCTGTTCTTTCCACTTCTTCGCACAGATTTCCTGAATGTGCGTGCAACGCGCACCGACAGCTTCGCGAGAGAGATCGCTTCTTCTCAGAACGTTCAACGGATACCTCCCTAATTACTTCGGGGTTGGATTCTTGTGGGTGCCTGAGAAGAGCCTCTGGGCGAGACACGGGAATCGTGACGCCGCATTTCTGGCAAGTCTCAAGAATTATAAACCTCTGCATTCTCTTCATTGTTTTCTGGGTACTCATTCTTTCGGCAAGACAATTCTGTACTTTGCGATATGATAAATAATGCTAAATATCACAAAGTGTTTATCAGACATCAATCGAGTATTCTCTCAATAATTTGGCAGTCCTTGATCTAATATACGTTTTATATTATAATAGTAATCTGAATGTATGAATTGCATAGCTGTTTTATTTGAAATTTACTCGTTTCTTCACTCTTATATAAAAATATTGATTTTAAAAGAATCATATTGATTTTATGTCGGTATAATACAAATTCTTAGGAATTTCTTCCACCCGAAAGAAAACGTATGCAAGTATTACGGGCACGATGCGGCTAATTCTGCCATAATGAGAGCTCATTATTTAAATCGTTGTCTTACGTTCCTACCAACTAGCATCATTATTACAACACCGTGCGATAGGCAGGAAGAAGCTCGTGCTAGATCGTGACTTTTCAGCATGCTTTTGATGCGCGAAAACATGATCGTTTTATATTATCGATTTTGTCGTGTCGCGAAAATTTCCTTGACTTTCTATGTAAACGTGTCATAAGAGAAAAGTGAGAGAAAGTGTTTAAATAAAGAACTATTGATACTTTTATAATTTGAAGTTAATATACTGAATGCTCTAAATAAATTATTTTGATACGGTTTCCTCTTATAATTCTTTTCTGAGTGAATCTGAATCGTTCAAAGAATTTTTCGCTCGATTGCTGCGTTTAACTTAATATCGGAAGCAAATCGTCGGTAGCGTCACAAAGGCATCCTTAGGCGAAAGTCTAAGGAAGAATTTGCTGAAGCATTCGGTATGTTTGCTCGTAACGGACGGTATCATCCTCCAGAAATAACTCATGTCCTTTTTCGAAGAGTCCGCAGTGGGAGGTGAGATCGTCACCGTGAAGACAACTGTACGATAAAGACCGTGATCGATTCATGCGGCACTCGAATGCACGAGCCAAATTTGACATACCCGGGCGTGGTCGTCGGTGTGGCCTTTATTTAATCCTTTCGCGTCTAATGGCTTTTGTAAACGCCTTTCCTTTCGCGAAGCCTTTACAGAGGCCGAACTGAGAAGAATAACGGTTGCCTCGACGCCAAGTTTCTTGAGTTATTGCCGGCAATTAAAATGTTTCGGTGAATCAAGCTTTAGAGATACGAACGAGCAATAGAGGCCTTGTATTCCAATTAATTTTAAAATGGGTTTTACTTTAACTTGACAAATATTTCATTTAAGGTTTAATCATTATAATTGGAACGTTTTCTTAATGAAGAATAATTTCAAAGGACAGGATGTTATAATTAATCTTATATTTACTTTTATTGTCTATATTGAATTTATAATTTTGATATAGTCGTCTTTATTTCCTAAAAGAAGAAGCACGAAAGATACGAAAGTTTTGTACGGAAAAAAACTTGTTGCTACATTATTAGTGATTCTTGTTTTCGCTATAATTAGATATAAGTATAAAAGTTTTAATAGGCTGTAAAAATGCTAGTTTCTGCCGGTTATACCGGAATAGAGAAGTGCTCGTGCTAGAAGACTTACTCGTTTAAGACCGTTAAGGTAGAAGTAAGCGAATACCCAAACGTGGCTTTTCCTCCGTTCTCCTCCAAATGGGGGAAACGAGAAACCGGTGAAAATCGTCTTTTGCATCGCGCGCGCAACGATGTACCGTTCGTTTTGCCGATCGGAGTTGCAAAAAGTTGCACCGCGGAAACACGCATCACTCGTCCTACCATGATGGTCTTCGTCAAGACACGGCGGTAAACGACGTCATGCATTATTTAGCAAACGCCATGGATCACTGCTCGCAAATGCAGTCGCATTCCACCCACCGAAATTATGCGAATAGTTTCCATAAATAATCTAACTAGGAGCCTTTTTGTAACTCGTAACGTTATGATGGAAGAACTTTGGCGTGCCTAAATTAAGCCTTTATTGTCGTGGCATAATAATTTTTCTGGTAAAAGTCTAAGTATCATTCTTAAAAATATTAATTCACTGATAGTTTTATTTTATATTGTGGCCACATAGAATAACTTGATAAATTAATAAATTACATCGATTCAATACAAATAACTACCGTTACGAAAAAGAAAGAAATACGCTTTTTAAATTAATCGCTTTCGTGAATCATCTCGAAGGTTCACGAAAAATGAAATTTTCTCTTTGAACAAATAATAATGTCGCATGCTCGATACCTTATATGCGAAGGACAATGAGTTTTTCATCGCACGCGATCAGCGCATGGCCATTGTACGAACACAACGATTTAACGCACGACTTCATAACGATGCCTAACGATTACGTCCATATTACTGCGGTACCGATAAAACACGTACTTGCACTGTAAAAAGTATATGGTCGAGCATCACGAGCATTTCGCCGCTGAGATATGTTTCCATAAACGGTAACGCGTTAAGGCTGTATCACGCGTTGGAGCGACCAGAATCTCACAATTTATATGTACACTGATAAAAAAGATTGGCTGCTGCAGCAAATTAGATGGTAAAGTATGGCATAGCACTTTTAATTGGTTGCAGCAGCCAATTTTTGGTTGTGATATCGAAATCCTATACTGACATTGCGGATAGGCAACCAAAAATTAGCTGCTACAGCCAATTAAAAATGCTATGCCATATTTTATCTAATTTGCTGCAGCAGCC
>NW_017297680.1:1437014-1467837 GCF_001594075.2 Trachymyrmex cornetzi | reverse complement strand
AAAACATCTATATATATATATATATATATATTTAAAAGTTCAATTAACTCTTAATTAGATAATAATTATTTTGCTATAACATACATCAAGAATTATTATCGTGCAATCTATTCCGGTTTTTTACATTAGCAACATAAATTTCATTCGTGAATTGCATAAAAATTGCTGAAGTTCACAGAAATAGTTACTTGCTAAAACTAAAGCCGAGAACCGTTATTGTACGTTCGGTCTCGCCTTATCTCTCTTAAAAATGTATTATTTAATTTTATCTAAATTTAATTACACACTACGACATCTAAAACAAACACTCAAATACGCCGTTGTGTGCCTCGGAATTCCGCGTACTTCGCGATATTCTTTTTCGAGCTCGCTCGCGCGCTTCGGTGGGCACCGGTGCGTCGCAACGAAGCCCGGTAAGTGTAAACTCCTCGTGAATGGCCTCTTATGCTTCGTGGCTTATGACATAATAATTTCACTACGTGCGGCGTGTATATACCAAGGAGCCCGCGGAACCGAACGAGAAAGGAGCAGTATAAAACTCGAAGCCACAATGTAAGACGAGCGCGGGCGAAGGCATTGACCAGGCGCGGTGATGCGTCGGCGTTTGTATCGGGGGCTTGTCGGTTCCAAAGAGACCAACAGGAATCACGCGGTGGCCCCGATCCTCGTGTTACCGGAAGCGATGCGTCGCACATCATATTTCTTCAACCGCCTTGTTCGCGAACTCGCCCGCAACGATTCCCTGTAGGTCTCTAATCTGTCAGATCTAGACTGTAGAATTTCTGTGGCTTCGTCGATAGACAGCGCGCACTGATGGGTGTGTAGGCTACTAGACTGATAGAAAATAACGGCTGGAATGCTGTATAGATTAATCATCCGAATGATTCTTTGCGTTAATACGGTGATACTTGATTACAGTGTATACAAGTCATCGGTTAATAAAATCTATTCTTATCACTACGACGACTTCGACATCGGTATTTAATACCGCAATACTAATATCTTATGCGTCTATTACTTTCACAACCATACACATTTAAATTACATGTAAGTCTGAGATTAATTTAATATCGTGTATTTATCTTTAGTACATTTGCATCGAAATGTACGTTTCGGCGATCTATGGTTCAACAAAGAAATTACTTAACGGGCCTGCTTGTTGCCTCGCTAATTTATCCGAGGCACTCGACTTGGAAGCTTTTTCGAGGCCTTTATTTATTCCTCACCGAACAAAGTTGTTCGCGCGCTGAACACGTGCAACCACGCCGGACCGCGCAGTTGATGGTTCGCACTCGAGAGGTTTTCGAGAGTGAGCAACGTCCGGAGAAACACACACTCGAGACCCCGAAAGAGCGAGATGGAGAAAGAGAAGGAGAAAGAAGAAGACAAGCCATGCTCTCTGGAATATGTATTACCTTGGTATGGAGGAACGCCAAGGACTTGTTCACGTTCTCGATTTTGTGAACTCGCATGCGCCCGTTGTTGGGTTTGGCCAAACGCTCGCCAGAGATGATCTCCAATAGTTTCAGTAATTTCTTGCCATCTGCCAGATCGGTGAATAGATCGTCCACCTCCATACGCGCCTAAAAAGTCAAAATTCAATGTAATCCAATTCGAAAGGATGACACGCACAAAGAGGTATTATAATTACAGAAAATTATTCATCGAAAGTAGCTTCAGACATCGAGATTAATTAATACGGAAAAATACCGTTAAATACAAGAATATTTTTGAGACAGATATAAATGTTTCATGAATATAAATTCTTATCTTTTGCAGTTTGCTTTACGTAAATCTTTAATTGTTTAATATACAATTAAAAGCATTACCTTCAGGAGAAACGAATTGATCCATTTCGTGAACGTCTTCTTTTGGATGTGAAGACGTTCTTCTTGCAGGGCCTTAATGCGGCCCTGCTCGAACTTGAGAACGTCTTCCCTTTGAGTCATTCTCTTCTGTATCTGCGCACCACCCCTGTATTTGTCGACTCTCGGTGGCGGATATGTGGGGGTGTGTTCGAGACTACGGATCCTTTCTTGGGGTGCGGCGCTGGGCCCGGCGCCGGGCACATACTGCGCCCCTGAAACAGAAATCATCTGCTTTTGGAAACTCGTTCTGTTAGCGTAAACGTGGCACAAACGTGACATAAACACAGGATACGTGCGGAGGAAACATAATTATAAATGTTCTCCAGACGAAACCTCGTGCGCGATTAGCATCTGTGACATTTTCTTTCTAGTAAGCACGTGTTTCAAAATCTCATGCGGGTCCCAATGACTCATAATAGGAATTGAAATTAAATTAGCGATGAATAACAAAATTAATATATAGGGGGTCCTTTCAGAATAGCTCGAGGAATAGCTATTTCAGAAGTTTTTCGAATCAGAATTTTTGCTATTAGTACAAGTTAGCAGTAAAAATCTATTATTAAAAATGTAAAAATAAATTTAAAAAAGTAAAAAAACAATTGTGTTTTTTTCCCACTATTGAAAGATTAAGAGATTTTAAAATTATTTTAGCAATTTGTAATACGAATATTTCATATTTTAAAAAAGTTAAAGCAACAATCGTTTTATTAATGAATTTGACATTCCAATTCGAATAACAGGCATCTAATATGATATTTATTGATCGCTGTTTTGTAATACATTAATTGAAATCGAGAGGCAAAAATGCACACAAATAGCTTCTGTAACTTATGGTCTTTCATTATTTTGACGTAGATCGTTCTAACATTTGACCGCTGCAATATTACACTGTCAATTCATCATGATGTATTGAATAGCCATGTCGATAAGAAATTATCGAACTCTCGATGGAATTTGACCTTATAAGATTCAAACTGTGGTGCTCGCTATTATTAACATATAACAAACATCTAAAAGAATAAATATATATAACTAGATTTAATATAATACAGAAGAGAAAATTATATCGTGCATATTAATCTGTTAAATATAATTCAATACATTTTGATTAATAATCGCACTTATTCAGCACTTTTTAAAGCAGTTCCTTTCTCTCTCTCTCTCTCTCTCTCTCTCTCTCTCTCTTCCTTTCTTTTTCTCTCTATTTGAAATAATTAAACAGGCGAAAGCTATAAAGAGACGTCCAGTCGTATCGTCTTTTCGATATCTATGCGAGAACGCGATAAGACGTATCTATCCTAAAATAGAGTGGTAGGAAGTGCCATAGGCGTGGATATTGCATTAGGATGAGAGTGCACCATGGCTTTTCTCGTGCGGGAGAAAGGGACAACAGACATCCTTCTCGCGAAGATTAACGAGTTGTGATAACTTTTACGAGTGGCAGTATTTACGCAGCAGGCAGATAAACAGCGAATCGAAGCTGGTACGAAGTCAACATTCAAAGTGGTCGTGTGAAAATATTCGCGACAACTTTAATCTGCGAATTTACGGGATTATGTGGATTAAAATGATCGAGAGAACAGCGTAGCCACAAATATTGAAAATTATCATTTCTCAGACGATAAATTTGGGCGGAGATGACTGCATACCACGAATTAATTTTTTTACGATGACGAGGCTCATAAATATCATATCTCTGAAGATAATTAACGTTGTATCAAAGTACTAATGAGGGTAAATTAATAAATTCGTCGTTTCAAACGAATTAATAACGCATTTCATGCCCGAAATTATTTAGATTTACAACAATGAGATCCGGTTTTTTATTATCTAGTTAATTTATGATTAAACCTAACCTGATTGCTTCATCCAATGGGCTTCATCTATGTCATGAATGAAGCTCATTGAGTGAAATATCAGGTTAAGTTTAACCACAAGTTAACTAGATAATAAAAAACCGGACCTCAGAGTGATTTTAAAAGCATTAGCGTTTACTCCATTATACAGATTCATAGATCATGTTGTTTTGATGAAATAAATATCATAAATAATAAAAAATGATAAAAAAATGCCTCGATTAGGTCATAAGATTCGTTTAGTCAAAAGCAGAGTTTCGCAAAGTTAAACAAGCGTTAAAAGAGAAGAATATGTATAGTATTTTAATTTCTCCCGAGGTTATCTGAGGACGCGAAACTCACATTTCATGCGCGACAACCCGATAATAAGAGCAAGTGCACAAACGACGACCGTGCACTCAAGACATGGCGACTTGTTTCTTACTGGGCGTTCGTGACTCGGCGGGATTATTGTCCTCGCTTATTGTCACTCCGGCTAATGCTGCGTAGACGTTGTCGTAAATTTTTTCGAGCCTCTAAAAGGACGCGCCAGCACGAACGTGAGTGCGAGCTTAAATTGGCCCGGCGAGCGCGAAAGGGGCGCACGCTAAAAAAAAAAAATACACGTGCAACTTTGAAGTGTCAATTATGACGGCTGCGTGTATGCGACTGCACACGTGCAGTACGATAGTTAATGTACACGTGCGTGCGTGCGTGCGTGCATTTGTAACTCCGCTAAGGCGATTTAACGCTAGATCGCCAAAAGCTCTTGCAAGCTGTCTGCAGTTTGTCGAATGAGTTGTCCTCACACATATTTGCATAATTTTATTTTTTTATAGATTTCTAATTATACTGGAACGCTAACAGGAATTATTTAAAATTAAACTCAGAACTGAAAATTGATAGTCGGCACTCAAAAATTTACTGGTAAGCCTATATTCGGAAATTGTATTTTATAATGGATTACTAATTAATGTATCATATTTTATTTTTAACAAGACTATAATAGGATTTATGCATTTTGCTATAAGTTAATTTACAGTAATTGTTTCTCAGTAATTTGTGTAATTGATTTCTTTTAAGAATTCTTTGTGTATATGAGAGAAGAGATTCTGAATCGATATAGATATATAATAATCAATCCGCAACCGTGTCAATGTTAATCAACGATCACTTCATCGGTGTGTCATGTTGATATTACGGTGCCAATTGCTAGAGAAAGGTATTAGAAAGTTTTCTAATAAAAAATCGTGAACGTGTTGGTTCTTCCCGCGGGAGAGGACGAAGAAATGTATTCATGTTTCGAAGGATCAAAGATGTGCCTCGGCGAATACAGATTAAAGGATACGCTTTCACGAGCCAGCAAAATTCGTTTACATGCGCATGAGATTATTAAATGTAACATCGTCTGGCAGCTATACGTGAAGTCACTTCCAGAGTCCGGTTTACGCGTCTACCGCCTGTGGGACGCGCATTTCGAAAGTGGATTAAATGCGACATTTTCGTGTCTCCAGTATAGTGACGCTTTCACATATCGATATATTAACGTGAAAGGAGATATACATATTGATCGATCGAAAACGGAAGCTGGAGAATCGTAATTATGGGAACATCCTGGTTTCCCGGCAGTGTGAGATTTTATGCAAAATATTGTGTGCTCAAGAGATATGATCGAAAATCTGTCATACCAAATTTTTGATGCCAAAAGATTTACAATATCAAGAATATAAGCTGCAAAGATCTATAGCATCGAAGATCTATGCTATGTAGAAGTAGCGGTATCTTGAGCTATCTGTGCTACCAAAGGATCTATAATAGCAATGATTTATTGGTTCCACCTAACCGATAGTCGAGTATATCTATGACTATATCGACGATTTATGGTACCATAGGTCAATGACGCCAAGGATTTACGGTCTATACCGATGGTAATGAATATACAACGGCGAGGATTTACTAAGGATGCATAAAAAAAGTATAATGAAAAATATCCGATGCTACATACACGCTGTCATTAAAACCAAAGATCTTAATACGAGTAGCACAATGACAAGAAATTATAATATAGGAATTTTTGAAATTACAAAACATCTGTATAAAGGTAAAGGATATGACCGAATAAAAAAAAGCTTAAAAGGACAATAACTAATAGTATCTCGACAAATTTAATTTAAGCATTCGGTGCTCACGCACTGAGTGTTTCTAACGGCGATCCATGTAACACGACTGTAACATACGTACTTAACGCGAATTCCTCAAGCGTGACGTGCACGGCGATACATATGCTCCCACAGCTCGCGTTAAATACATTTCGCACGAGTCCGTAGCTTGTGGCGAGATACAACATGTACGTACATTGATAGCCGGCTCAAACGAGATGGCACTGTTTAACCCCGTGTCAACTGATACGAGAAATCTCGGAGTCGAAAAATATAATTACTTGATTTTTCTCCCTATATCCAAATTATTTGTGAATTCAAGTGAGTACACTGAAAGAAAAGATTGGCTGCTGCAGCAAATTAGATGGTAAAATATGGCATAGCATTTTTAATTGGTTGCAGCAGTTAATTAAAAATACTATACCATATTTTACCATCTAATTTGCTGCAGCAACCAATCTTTTCTCTCTTTCAGTGTATATTTTTTAAATTCTTTTTTACAGATACTTAGGATATTTTAGTAATAGCTGGTGTTTAAATTATTTCATGAGATTCGTTGCTGTTTTTAGCATACAATTGCAGTCATTATTACAATTGTATGATTTAAAAAATGTGCATTTAGACGTGCATTTAAATTTATTTTAAAGGATACTTATGATAATACAGTTTACATGAAATCTCGAGATATTAATTTAAATTACAATGTAATTTATTTCAACGAACGACTTAACTATCAGGCAATCGGAATATATCTCTGACAGTATGTTATTAGTCCATCAGGGCAAATGGTAGATCAAAGTTTCCGCCTGGCTTGTCTTATCTGCGGAGATAAGACAGGTGTGGTTATTATGAAAGTATCCTTAACACTGTGTACATTAGATTACAATTAGACACTACACAGGCCTAATTGTATTTAATGACCAGGAGTTCCATTACGCAAGCTAATTGCGTAACAAAAATATGTATATATATGTAGAACAGGAGGTTTTCAGAGTACAACAGACAACATTTTTTTATCTTGTCGTATTTACCAGAATAATAATGATGATTGTACGCCATTAGGTGCTTTCACATGAGATATTATTCTCTTATCGCGTCCTTCCGATCGGTAGCGCGATTCGCATGATCAACTTTTACATAATTCGATGAAACACTGGCAAAATACGCGAGGTGAGCCGCAAACGAGCGGCGACTCCCAACTGATTCGGTTACCAGTCGAAGACCACTGACAGGACTCTTATCACGTATTGCATGTGTATTATGTCGGCCGGCTTATTTATGTAGCAGAAGCTAAGTACACTTATACGTGTGTGGCAATACATAGGCGTAGGACCAGAGATGAATTTGCGATGAGAAAATAAAGGCGATAAAAAAACATAGTGAAAGAAACAAACAATAGAATTGACAATCGAACTTGAGACTACGGAAAATTGTATTCGTAAGGTTCTATTGTCATTTTCGTACATTGTGAGTAGATGTATCGTAATAAGACATTATTTTATAAACTATATTATATTACAAGATACATTACAATTCACGTCTGAATTTTTAAGTGATGAATTTAAACGTGATTTTGTAACAATATTATAATAAAAAGATTAGCATACGTCATATAATTGTATAAAAAAAATAAAACAGGCAGCACGAAGGATGCAATTGTACGCATAAAACTAAAATACGTGGAACTTAATCCGAGTTTTTCAAACCAAAGAATATATCGTTAAGGAGATACCTCTTACGGAATGTTTACAAGTGACACGTACGCAACGATAACCGCGGCCTCAAATTTGATTCCGGCTGAAGTTCGTGTGAAAAACGCGAGAGTTGAGATCCCTGCGAATCATCAAAACCCTATCTTCCTACTTTAAAGGATTTTTTAGGGATCTTTTTTAGGAATATTTTTTACGATGTTAGATTGTCATCTTTCATTGCAACTTAGATCCTTTTTCTTTCTATTTAGCATTTCAGAATAATTTTCGCAAGCTTTAATATAAGTCTACTTAAAATATAGTCTACATTTCCTACATTTAATTACAATATAATATAAAAATTTTTTGGAGTGTAGATATGGGTACAAATTAAATATTTTATTTAAAATATATATAAACTCGCACAAGTTTAGTCAATTCTTTGGATCTAGATACATATCTCTAAGCTCAATAAATTTTGTATTATATAAAGCTTTCCTCGTAATTATATGATATTCCATGCACCTTATTTCAAAGAGAATAATAATGAGTCCTGAGAAAACGTGAACCTAGTTTCATGTTTCTAAAAGTCGTCTCTTTATAATCTTGAATTTTTGCGGAAAGTGAACGAATTTAGATTGTGAATGATATCAAGAATGAAAACTACAATTTGAGAGATGATTGACGACGCCGATGTTACTGACAAGATAATTAAATACCAGCCCTTTAATCATGGAGCCGTCAATGTGGCAGGAAGTGCGGAATCGCAGCGGAAATACGGCGATTGCGCTGAAGTGGGGTCGGGTTTTTGACCAGGAGGCATCTTCGCGCAATGTGGAACTTTGTCAATTCAAGCTGCGCCAATGCGAGCGAATAAAACTGATATATTATCAAAAACGCAAAGAACGATTTATTACTTATGAAATTAAATTATAGATTAAGGAATTAATAAAAAGAAGAGTTCTACAAATATTGACGGTGCAGAAATGGAGATTAACATTGTATATATTATGTTAAATTAAAAAATTATAATTAAAGATTAATTAATAATTACAGATGAATTAAAGATGGTTTTAAAGCTCACGCTTTGTAACCTGCAGAGCAGAATATATTTTTGTAGTTCATTATTTACTGTCAAAACTTTAGCAGCATCTCTAACTCAAACTATTACTCCGATCGGTTTGAAACGCTCTAGAAATCGAACATGCGTGCGATGAGGAAGATACCGATGCTGTTCAAAAGGGCATTGTTGTTGTCGGCAGGAAGCGCAGAATTGCACCGGAAATACGGTGAACGCACCGAAAGAACCGAGAGAGGAGCTGCAAGACTAGCGGACCAGGTGAAATCGGAGTCGTATTATTATCGGCACTTGTCCTACCTGGAAAGTGCCAGCTCGTTCTGTTGACACTGATAGCCGAGACAAACATTAATTCATTCTCGTATCGTCGTACCGCGCATATGTAACCAAGTATCCGAACCAGAAGCGAGTTTCATGGCAACCATATCGTGTAGAATTTACAGCAACATTCAGTCGTCCTCTTCTTATTTCGAGGGAACGAAGAAATTTAATCGCTCGGAAACATGATTTGATACGGCTATGTAATTAAGTGATTACATTTAAAATTTTCATAAAACCAAAGTGATTCTTTTGGTTAAAGACCCGTTTTAACGTGTGGCACTCGAGATCAAAGACACGGATTAAGCATCTGATAAGAAACACGAACTCGCAAGATGTAATTAATGGCTTAACTCTGGAGTATCAATCATGTTAGGATAGAACAACATTCATAATCAATTTCACAAAATTAATGATAATTGAATTAACGGCTTACTCATTTGTGCGTAAACGCGTACTCTCTGAAACTTTTAGAGTGAACGTCATTCTGAAAAATAAATAAAGATTAAAAATTGAGCCACTCTTTTTCAAGGCTGGTTCAATTTTCACCCTTTGAGACTTCACTTTAAAGAATTTAGAGTATAAAAAGACAGTACGTAATTTTCGCAATCGTCGAACGACTGCGAAATCAAATGTCAATCTAATCGTCAATTGAGTCAAAATAATTATTCGCCACACAATAATAATTTACCGTTGTCTCGTCACACGTTCCTCTCTATTGACGTTGATAACCCGAGCTATCTGATTCACATTCTCGTATCGAAGTGTACATACAAGAAAATAAACGCAATAACAGCTTCGAAGTTCAAACGATGGTGACGGCATGCCTATATTTGGTCTGTGACATTGTCGGAATGGACTGGGACCATTTTTCGAGCGTTTATTGCGCCGTTAAAGCTATTCATTTCAACGCCATGCGTGATTCGACTTTCCGAAAGATTAAAGCGACGAGTACAGTTAATTATCACGTAAAATCGTAAATGAAGTTGGAATTAAACGTGTTAAATTATTTAGTGCGCCGTTACCCCAGACAACACAGTGTCCAAAATCAAAATATAAGACGTCTTTGGTGTCTAAAAGATGTGTTAAAAACGTCTTATGTCTCAATTTTGAATTTTGTGTTGTCTGGAACGCGTCATAAAATTTATGTTAATACTTCCATAATTTATTTGTACGCGAAACAGAACGGATTACGCGCTACGATGCAGAAAGTGCATATTTTTCCTATTACGAGTTGCTCCTCCTTCGCAAATGACGAAGCTTGTTGAATCATCTCCTCTTTACGATTATCCATAACACCTTGAGAGTGAAACGGTGATGAATGAGAAATATTTTTCTATTCCTGCAGAATAAATTTTTAATACATGATTACGTACGTAGATATTATTCTGTGGAACGTATGTTATTCTGTGTAATCTTTTGTTGAACATTCCACAATGACTGTATCTCTATCTTGTTGCGAACACGTGTGCGTTGATACGAAAAAGTGTCACATGGCTTCTCATCATCTACATACCACTCGACTTGTAGTTTCTATTTACAACTTGTCTCTATTTCTGGAAAACTTAAAGAAGAGAAATAAAAGAAGTATGCAAAATATGATACACTGAGAAAAAAATACTGTTGATTCAATTAAAGTTACGGGCTGTTACTAACATAAGTAATTAATTCATGTATATTTTTATTGACATAAAAGTGTTGATTATTGAAATAATAATTTATGCCTTTTTATGTCAATAAAAATATACATAAATTAATCATTTATGTTAGAGATAGCCCGTAATATAGACTTTAATTGAATCAACAGTATTTTTTTCTCAGTGTACATAAACTATATTTACTCTAATTATTATAAGGACACGACATTCCACTTGATAAATTATTCGAAAGTAGTTTAATTTCACTTCGTGATATTCTCTAGATGAAAGCAATTTCGATACAAAAATATCATAAACGAATGCGTAAACATGGATATATAAATAGCTTGTCGTAGCCCTCTCGAGCGCATGATAACCACAGCTCGTCCTAATATTTCACGGTTGGCGGATTAAAGCGAAACTGCGGGTAATTGTGTCAATTGCTCGCAGAGCAATTAGGCGAAAGTACTCACGAATGATTCTTAGAAAACTTAATACGTCAATCCGCAATTGCACGACTGTTATCTATCTGCAGATTTGCATTGCTGAAGTTCGATTGAGGCATATTTTTTCAATCGTATCAAATATTGCTGACGCGCTTCAGTTCCTGCACTGAAAATTTACTTTCGAACAAAGTAATCGCGTTCCTCGAAAAGAACTCGATACTTTATTTTATTGTTCTATAGAACTGTATGAATTCTCGATGCCGACGCGAAGCCATATGCGAGCTCATGCCGGCATATAACAGCCTCAGCGCAGCTCTTCTAAGAGTTCGAAAACGCTTCAAATGACTCAGCCATTAGATCGCGGAACGCAGAGCATTGCTGGTTTGAGACTTGCATACTCATCCGAATCCAGATTGCGCAATAGAATTGCTGAGCATCAGCGGGATTCGTCGCTATTAAGACGTCACCGCAGTATCCTCGAAATCTGTTTTTAATGGCGATTGTAATCTCCATATAAATTTTCACAGACGTCGTGATAATTTACGAGAAAATTATTCCACGAGTAGAATGTACGCCTTAATTTTTTTTTTATGACTGAGAAATTAATTCTACGAGCACTATATCTACATCGGCCAATCGAATTGAAATGTGAGATCGTTTCGATAAGTTGTGATAACAGACGTTAGAAAGCTGTCGCGCGTAAATCGAGTAACACTTCGTTTAGAAAATGTCGCCATGAGATAGAATGTCTATTTGAGATAATATTCAGTATATGTAAGCTGAATTCTACAAATTTTGTGTAATCTTATAAAACTGCTCGATATCACACATAGTTTTTCTTGTGTTTTATTCTAATTTTCCGAAGTAACTATCTTTATTCTTATGAGACTGTAAGAACTTGGATCACATTTTGCAATTTCTCATGTCAATTAGATAGAAAATAAAATTTGACTTTTTACCTATAAACAAAACAAATATTGCATAAGATTGTATAAATATCTCTACGATGACTTCATATTTCTGATGACATTGCCGGTACTTCGGCCAGTTTCCGTTTATCTCGTAGTCAAATGTTTACAAGACGTAACTCGTAAGGATAACACGACTGTAACGACACATACATCCTCCTGTTCCTAAATGTTTATTTTACGTGTTCTGGCAACGAACAGACGATTGGAATATTTTCAATTATTATGTTACTATGAAATCTTATTCTGAAGGTTAATTAATATAAATATACAAAAACATATAAAAATTTATGTTCAAAAAGCAATAACACAAAAATATGACTTATTTGCAGTTTAGCATAAAAATAAATATACGTAAAATAGGTAATAAAAATTATATTAAGGTCCAGTTCCACAACTCACGGTTAACTCTTAACCGAGCTTCAATTTGTTTCTCGTCTCTTTTCAATTCTAGAATTGGAAAGAGACAATGAATAAGTTGAACCTCGGTTAAGAGTCAACCGTGAGTTGTGGAACTGGGCCTAAGTTAGCTAAATACAACCATAAATGAAAATTTATTCAAATTGATATAAATATCTATTAATTTGGCAAAATAAAATCACAATAGATTGTGGATCATTGTTCACAAATTTTCAATAATTAAACATGATAAGTTATATTACGATTTATTCTTACAACGGACTTGAATTAAATTTATACATTAATATAACAATGATGACGGATGTATTTTCATCCCGTGTCCTAATTAATCTCGAAAGGATTGTATCATATGGATTGACGGGCTTTCATTAACGTCGGAATACCGCGAGCATATAATTATATATCGACACGATCGACCTCTTGAACGATGTGTGATTTTTGTTTCTCATCAGAATCATCTTTAATTGCTGTTCTAATTGCAACGTTCATTAAGGTGTGGGAGTAAAGCATTATACAAGGTCGGAACGATCTACCACTTGTCAATCTGCCAGTGAAATTCGCGGCTGAAATTGACCTCAATTTGAACCCAGTCTACTTTATTCCGCCTAATTAAGAGACGGTTTAAATATCCGGTAACAAGCATGCGCTGACGTCCTATTATGAACGTCCGGGTCGCGAACCTCTACGTGGTTTTTTTCTTAGGCATTTGATGAAACTAAAAGAATGCGCTTCTCTCAACTCATATTGCAATGAACACTTAAAGCAATGATGGAATGCGTAAAAAATTAAAAATATTATTTTTCATTGACATATAATATTATCTGTTTATATTGCTTTTATCTGATCTCGCGCCACATCGTCTGATAAAATCTTATCATATTGTACAACTGAGAATTAATTTTTTGTTTACTTCTTAAGTTCGATCAGCATTAACTTCTTAAGCTCTAGCAGCATTAAATCTGAAGTTTTAAAACGGATAGTGCCAATTTGAATACAAAATACGGTCGCAATTCTTTAAACATATATGATAATAACAGAATAATTATTTTTTAAGAAGATATTTTTTGGGATCTTTAGTAGTGTAGTTAGTGGTGGTCTTTTTTGCATCGAGGGATAATACGATTCTTCCTTTCTTCTTTTGTAAGAAGTTCTGTCCTATTTTGCACAATATTTATTATCGCGTATCATATCTTAATAGAAAATCGCGGTAATCTTCACGTAATTGCCGTAACATTTGCACAACGACTCGTTTATTGCCGGCCCCGTAATCTCCACATTCTGCGCGCGTAGAGATGCGGCGGAGACAAAGCGGCCGCTGTGTTGGATGCAGGAAATACTTATTACGGTAATCAGTAAAAACGAGAAGAGATAATTGTTTCAAAGACGCATCGCCCGATGTCCGTACCGATTCTGTTCCGTTTGCATGTATGATATGCAACAGACATGAATTAAATAGGTCACATGGATTATAATTGTTCGATTTATATTGAATCAGTAATAATTAATAGAAACGTATTAATTTCCAAAATTATTTGCAAAATTAATATTCAGGACTTAAAATTTCCCACTTTATAAATATATAATATCTATTCCAAACGAATGTGTACACTGTTAAAAATAAAATGTTAATTTTAACTTAAAGGCGTACAGTGGACTTTCTAAGATATGCAAAAATGTTAATTTTAAATGTTTTTTTGTACAAAAGTGTTAATTTTAACATTTTTGCAAGTTTCAGAAAGTCTATATATGTTCAAATTAAAATTAATATTTTATCTTTAATAGTACATGCTATGTCATATACAGACTATAACGAAACTGCAACAAAAAGTAAAAATATTATTAAAATATGTAAATATTTTAGTCCGAGATTGCTAAGCAAAAATTAATAATTAGAAAGGTCAAATAACACGAGCAACGTTTATTGGATCTTTAAAAATAAACTAGTTTATTACAACATAGTTTAATTCTTAATGTATATGTATGTTGTAATAAATTAGTTTATTTTTAAAGAAGAAAGCATCCAATATAAATGTTGCTCGTGTTATTTGATCTTTCTAATTATTAATTTTAAAAAATATTATTTTTAAAAAAACTGAAAGTTTACTTTTGACTACGAAACATTAAAAATATCCCGTTTTATAATAGCTTCATTTGTTATGCGGAACATATCATCTAAAACTATCATCTAAAAGCCATGTCGTTATAAGCTTTACATCTGATCATCGCGGCGCGATTTTGGTGTCGATGACAGTCGATGCAGCGGAATTTATTCGTCGAACACGTGCGTCAATGCGGCAAACAGCGATTTCTTTTTTCATACAAACACCATCGGCTGGTCGGCGACTGGTCGGCGTCGCATTAATAACTTGTTAATTTTATGCGGTAACGTAATCGCTTAATACACATACACACACACACACACACACACACGAACGCACACTCGACACGTAGATTATACGCGGAACAAGTTCTTAACGGCACGGCATGAATCCGTGCACTTTTGCGATGACGTTTCCTGCATGGGAATCGGCAAAAGTCACCACGTTTTAATAAGAAAGGTCGATCGTGTAAAGAAGGAATCTTCCTGTTTTACTGCCGGCTTTGATTTAAATTGACGATCAGGAGGGTAATGAAATCTAATACTGCGAATGGAATCTTCATTCACAGATCAATTTGGCAAAAAATTACATTTAATTAATTAATTCGATGTTAAGTATATTATAATTGTCATTATATCCAAAATATATATAATTGACATTATATCTAAGAAATAATAAATTCTTCGTGAGAGCCGTAACTCACGTTCGAGAATAATAACTGTTACGGAGTTGATTCCATAAAAGTAATCACGTCTTTTCCGTTCTTATTTAATTGCTGAATGAGGTAATTTTGCTTGAAATAATTATCCATTAGAATTTCTAAAAAGAGCGATACTACGGCAAATATATGGGAGCAACTTTTTATTTTATCTTTTTCTAATTTATAAACGAGATACTCGGAGAAATGCGACGCGTTTCGTAAGCACGCGAGATACAAGGGAACCTAACGTTATTCGATTTGAATTTATGACGAGGATTAACTGTAATTACTGCGGCAAACGACTCCTCCCTAGACGACCTATTACGGCGTGTGAGTGAATCATTGGTATATTTCCTGCAGGCGTTAAGAATCATAGCTTTCACGAAACGTATTAAGTAACAAAGTATTGCGGGACTTAAGGTTTCTGTATGTTCTATCAGAAGCGCGTTTGAACCGGTCAATTACCTTTCTGCGATGCTTAACGAGCGGAATGAGCACAGAATTGATTAACATATCTTCTTTTTTTTTCTTAATAAGACGGATGGCATGCATCTGATGCAGTCTATATCAATTACATAATTTATACACCCTATGTTCTTGATTGTATGCTTTCGCTAGACACTTCTTACTGCAAATTACACCGTAAATCGTTTCAGTTGAAGGAGTGAAAAAATATGAACACAACAATTCCCATAACAAGCAATTGCTACGAGAGTACCACTTGATACGATGTGTTCGTTTTTTAAATTAATAATTAAAGCTTTTTAATTTGCTCCAAATATCTTCGAGCTATTTCAAAGAACATAACGCGATAGAAAAGCCAAGGAGACGGTATTATGATGATACACTGTTACGCGATATGTAGTACGGAAACAGGTTACTGACGGTGGGTCGGCGAGGCTAGCCCCGGCCGACGTGAATGGAAGGTGCTATTTCACGAAAATGCCGTACAACACAATGCAGCGGGTATCTAGCCGCGGTATCTCAAGCGCTTGCACATGTGAGACACGAGAACGCGTACCGACACGGGGTGTCCTTTGTAAATTTCGACTTAATGGCCTTTATACTCCCACGTGCCACATTCGTCTTCTTCCCTCTTCCTCCATTATCTTATGCGAGTCGCGCACCGTCTAATACCTGTTCGAGACTGTATTTACGCCCCATTGTCCCCCCATTCGCCCCAGGCGGGGGTTTAATGCTTCAATGCGTGAAATAAGTATGTCCGTGAGCGAAATTCGTAAAGTTACGGCAAGTATAATCTTAAGGTATTCATGGTATGAAAGATATAGAAAGATTCGTATGTCCCTATTATACATTCCTTGTGATAGGCTAAAAAGTTTGGAGTTGATCTTTTTAACAATATTTAACAATATTTTGTATAATACAAAGGCATTTAATAACGAAACAAAAAAAGGGATTAATGTAAAGCGCATATAATTTTCTCACAATACAAGAGTATCTGTGAATAGCTTCTAATTTAAATGCATTCATTAGACTAATGATACTGTTTTGCAGCTCTAATGAATTTTGACAAATTAGATACCTCACATAAGACGGTAATAAATAGAAGCTGTGTTTACTAATTATTTTTAAGCTGGTTATGCGAAGATTTCTTCAACGAAAGCTAATTATTGACGAAAATTCGTCAATTATTAGCTTCTCAACTAATGGTTATCAGAGTTTTAAATCATATAACTTTTAAGAATTTACAAAATGATAGAAGACTCGACCTGTGATTTTGTTGATTTAACGATATTATAGATAAGATTACTTTTCCCGTTCCTGATAATTCTTATCACTTTAAATAATTTTTCTACAATTTGTTGTCGATGCCTGCATTTCACACTTTGGAATCGTGTAAATGATGCATCATTATCGGGCGGAATCGCAGCTGCATGTCGGGCGTGAAAATCTGTTCAGCGATATGAATACAATAGAGCGGAATAACGCGCGAGCCAACGTAAACAGATAATTTAAAGTCAATGAATAAAGAGCCATGCCGAATAAAAGTCGTCGGCTGCATCGATACTTCGCAAAAAGATTAATAAGAGTTTGGCGCGACGTAGCAGTGTCACCGTTTTCGTCGAACTTTAATTGCATTTCTATTCGAGGAAGTAGGTCGCGTAGAACATAAAATTAACACTTTCTTAATAGAAATCTGGATTAACAAAGAGAGCATAAATTTTCTCACAATACACGAGTGTCTATGAATAGCCTCTATAATTTAAAAGCATTCATTAGACGAATAATACTGTTTTGTAACTAATGGTGCATAGTTGCATTGATTAGATTAGTTGGTGATCTTTATTATTTCAGAAAATGTGAATATTTCAAGATAATTTTAAAGTAAGATACATACTATGACTGCAATTTTTCTTCTCTTTTTTTTCGATCATTGAGAATATGTGATAAGAAAAGTAAACGGTTGAAAAAATGTGATGTAATATTTAACCGAATGTAACATTTTCAAGTTATATTGTCGAATTGGGAAGTATTATCTATCGATGCTGATAGGATAACGACTAATCATGAATTAGCGTGTGATGCGTTTTATAGAGTACGAAAAAATATATAGATATCACTACTAATACACTTTAATTTTATCCTACTCGAAAAGCCGAGGGAATAACCACTACATTGAGAAAAAAATATAGTCAATCTTAATAAATATTTAGTTCAATACTGCCAATTAAACATTTACTTACAGTAAGTAAATATTTGTTCAGTAAAAAAGATTGTTAAATTAAATTAACATTTCTTGTATCAAATAAATATATCTTTATATTTAATAAATATTTAGTTGGCAGTATATTCAACTAAATATTTATTAAAATTGACTACATTTTTTTCAATATAGCTGAAATATTGTCCCGCAGACTACATAATTTCATATGATTTTATCTGATTACAAATAATTTTTTTCACTACATATGAAGTAATTAAAATAAAATATACGATTTTATTTAATTTTAATATTATACAATGATTTCTCACGGTTGCATATGTAATTATCGGATTATACGTGGTTTTATTTAATTTTAATATTATACAATGATTTCTCACGGTTGCATATGTAATTATCGGATTATACATGGATTTCATATGAATTTTATAATGATTTCGAGGACTCTGTCCCACGATTACATTAAGTGGTTACCCGGTCGCAAAAAACTATTTATCGTATACTGCAAGCATCTTAAATGTAATTTTTCTTGAGACAATTCCCATCATTAAAAGGGGCGCGGTTGATCATGAATGTTCAATGGAATCACGTTCTCCCTTTCGCAGCGATTAATCTCCATAAGCAATATCGATGTATGAAGGAAAATGCAGAAAAACAGTTAATAATAACGTCGTTATTACGAATGGTGCGGTGTGGGTGCTTAGGTGCTGGAGTGAAAGTGACGAGTGCATATACTACGAAGATCGTATCGTCGTGTAAAAACGATTCTGCCGGCTGAGGAGTCGTGCACGTAACGCACGCTCGTATGAACGTACGTACGTAAGTACGTACGTAAGGCCGCAACGCACGTAATAAACGCCTCTAAGCCGGAGGTCGGCAACCCGGGGCTTTCTTAATTAATTAAGTAAGAAACACAAACGTGCCTCATTCCGGTAACGCATCCATCATAATTTCCTCAGCGTCGCTTTCAAAATAAGCATTACCGATAATTTCGATTTATCGTCGATTATTCGTGCGCGTTACGTGATTGTTGAAATAATCGGTATCGAATCTCGACGACTCGGCAAAATTATCGAAGTCATGGTGAAATATAATTTACTACACTTTCGCTCTAAATTATAGATAATAAAAAATAAACAATTTGAGTGTTAAATTAATACATTAACTTTTTATACTTAAAATCGTATTAAAAGTTAATGTATATTAATTTAACATCCGAACTGCTCGTTTTTCGTCGTTTTTATTTGATATTTTTGCTGCGCAAACTTACGAACTTACTCTCTATCTTATTTATTAGATAATTGTATTAATAGAAATTACTGAAGTGGTTGTTGATGAAACGTACAATACGATAATCGAAACATTTTTATAAGCAGTGACCTCTCGTCTGATTTTTTCGCTGGAATGAAAACGATTTCAGTCAGACTCATAAAAGACTCATTAAAATTTCCATCCAATACGTCGTTTATGCAATGCGCGTCTCGGAATTGATAAGTGCACGCTTCACTGTGCACGTTTCACAGAGGAACATTCTCGCGATTCAGGCGCGAGGAATTCGAACGATTTCTCGCAGATGACCGATGCGGACTTATGCGCCGATCGATTTAAGTTTCCGCTCTGTCGACTTAATTCCTTCGGAACACATCTCCCCCGAATGAAATGCATAAAGCTGCACGCGCCAATGCGCATTCCGTGGCCGAACGTATCTCCGGGAGAGAGAAGGGGAGAGAATGAGAGATGCATCCGGACGGGACCGTTAGCTTTACGTGCATGTGAACAATTCCACGGGATGATACAGTTACGAATATGCGTTTTTCTTGCATCGTCGCGCATATTCGGACTCCAATGATTTCTGACTCAAGAGATGCTTCAATTCTCAAAGTATCGATACTTTTGGTTGTTTATCGCGGATAAATTACAATTCATACATGAGAAGAACGACTTTGCTGAGGTAGTTAAAAATGTAGGTAGATATGGATCTGGTAATAAAAATAATTTTGTTGACATCAAAATAGTTATGTAAAAAATTCAAAAATAATAAGCAATACCGCAGAAACTTCTGACATTCTATAACCAGTTTTAACGTCCTACATAATATTATTTTGATACATAAAATTATTTTCAAGCCTATATCTAGCTAAATATTTAGACACTTTAGCAAAACTGTGTGCAATTGTTGCATTAGTAAAGTGAATGTCCCAGTGTCCGGACATTTACATAAAACTTTATATATATTTGTTTGTGTGATTATTAATCTCAAATGTTTTTTTAAATAATACAATTAAATTATAATATTGTAACAGAAAAAACATTTGAGATTAATAATAACAAATCTTGTGTAAATGTGTCCGATCACTAGGACCTTAGAGGAAAAGATAATAATATTATAAATCTTGTTAAAATCGATTCATTAATAATTTATGCAGAATATACAAACCGCACTTCGATTTAACTGACGGATTCTTTTCATCAACGAGAAAACGATTCTCTTTCTACTAGCTATTACATGACACAAGTGTCCAATTTTCAAAATTATATATTCTTGTATAACTAAGCCGCAAATTGAAATTCTCTCGAAATGAAGTCCACTTTCTAAATTGACCAAGGAATACGATTTTCAATTTGTTTCACGATGCTTAGTCTGGTAGAAGGTAAGGTTTTAAAGTTTAAACTAATTACTCGGAAACAGTAAAAGCCTCGATATTTTTGTCATAAAATGGAATTGAGAGAATAAAGTAACAGAAGCGAAACATTTTGCATTTATAATGCTAATACGTTTTCGCTCATGCGAAGCTTTTATTATAAGCGTTATTTTCTTGGTATTCGTTTTATACTTCTGGTTTACGCCTATTGCAATCGGTAACCGTTACTGTTAAGTTATTGCACTCTGATATAAATTGTCTGAATTATGCATTAGCAACAGCGCGATCGAGCCGTTCAGCCGTGTCGTTACGTTTATATTCGCTATTTTATTGCGGCACGTGAAATACCGAAGAGTTTGTCACCATCCATCGATTTGTCAGCATCGTTAATTGTGCCTAAGTCGCATGTATCAACCACCTGTTCCCGTCTATTCTCATCATCGCTCCGGCTTGCAAGGCGTCGATTCCCATCCCGCGTTTGCATTGAATGCGTTTTTCAGACGGCCCCATTTAACGTTAAATATGCGGCGGGAATGTGGGTTATTCTTGCCTTCCGCAGTCGCACTGTTTTTCTCTCACGTTATTCATCGCCATAACTTTGTCCCCTTCTTCCCCTCATCGTATCTTTTAAGGTCATTTATCGCGCCGGTGGGCACAGGTTTTCTGATATATACTTCATATAAATCAAACGCAGTAAAAATATGTTCAGTACTTTTTACTTTTAAATTAATATTTCATAAGGAATATATTTTCGCATGTCTAACACACGGAAAGGATGGTTTTGCTAAAGTAGATATCTAAAGACTTAAATAACAAAAAGTCCAAAACCGAAACATAAGATGTCTTGTACGTCGTCTACAATAACTATAATACACGAAGTGAGAAGTAAAAGTAATTGACCAATCATAGTTGAATGTGAGAAGAATAATCGACTGTGATTGGTCAATTTCTTACTCTTACTTTTTACTTGTATAATATATTGTAGACGATCATGCAGGATGTTTTTTAGATGGCTTTAAGATGTCTTTTAAGCATAAGAGACTATTAAAATAATTATGTAGAACGCTCAAGTTAGTTGCTAGAATGTCAAAATTTTTTGCGACATCATACTTGATTCTTACATAATTATATTGATGGTACAACAAAATTATTTTCAGACTTGCATCTCTCTAATTTAATAACCGGTACATTGCGTTTGCATGCCACAAAAAGAGATAAATAATGCCCTATGAGATAAGTTACATTTTGAGTTACATTTATGCACCTTCGTAATAAAGACTCTATTATAAGGAGAGATCATTTGTTATAACATTATAAATATCAGATGAACAGGTGGAATTTCTTTCCAATATATATAAACGTCAAATTTTATTTATTACAAAATTAAAATTCCAAGAATATTCTCTGAATATGCTATTTATCTCTAGATATTTCAATAAAATCGTTCTTTCTGTATACAGATTAAAAAAAAATTAAATTCATTAAAGCATCTAAAGAGTCGGTATTAACGACGATTGGTATCTTATTGTAATTATGATTTCATATGATATTAATTATAATGGCGAGACAGCAGACGAGAACCACATGTGCTTTCATCGTCATGCCACGAGATGGTAGCGTGCAAAAAATTCTGTTGCCGATGAAGCAGGGAGTTTTTGTGATCAAATACCAATGAACGTATCTGCCAATTGTGTTGTCTGTGCGTATAAGAGATCCATCCGTCGGATATCTGTATTTCGATAGTGTAAAGAATGTGCCATTCAAAACAATGTGACGATCGCAAGATGTTGTGCATAATAAACTTCTCTATTTATCTCCGATTATTTCATCGCGTTCATATGTGGCCGACAAGTTTACAATGCATCGAATAATCCCCGGCTTGACGTCACGAACGGATAGAAAGCCAACAACAAAAATCTACATTCCTGCATGTATCTCTGGCGATTTTACATTCACCATCGTGCCGGAGAATGGCTTCAACCTGCTCGTCGCGTGAACCAAATAAAGCGTCGTGTCGTTTCTTCATACCGTATTCCGTCGTCGTGCGCGAAGGGTCACGTCGAAAGGGTCTGTCGCCTAATTAGCTTGGTAAGCTAATTCGCTATCGCGAACAATCTCCGGGATCTGTGCGATATTATTCTTCCGGTTCCGATTTCGACCGGAAATTTATGCAGCAGGTTCGTTAAACAGCTTGACGACATTATTACTTTGATTTTAAACACCAATCTCTTTTTATCCCATAATCTTTTATTATTTTTATCTTACATTCTTTTCAATTTTATTTATGAGAAAGAAATATATTTCTTCACAATGATAGATCATTCTCTCTAATCATGAAGCAATAATAGCATATTCAGAGAATATCCTTGGAATTTTAATTTTGCAATAAATAAAATTTAACGTTTATGTCTTGGAAAGAAATTCCAAGTGTTCATCCGATGTTTATAATGTTATAACAAATGATCTCTCCTTATGATAGAGTCTTTACTATCATAGTGCATAAATGTAACTGCAATTTATCTCTTTTTGTGACGTGGAAACGCAATGTACCGATACGAAACGGCACCGACAAGCCGGCAATAATTTGTTCATAAATTCACTTAATCCGCGAATGATAACGTATCGGGAAGTAAATACGTTACGTGAAAGAAATTCTTTTCCTTTTCGACAACGCCTCGCGAATACGGCGTGCCACTTGACTTACCAAAGAGGTGAAAGCATTCATGTGTATATAATTTATTATTAAATATACCTGCCACATGTGAGCACTCGTAAATTACGCCGTTTTTTCTTAGTTCACGTATTCTCGTTAGGAAGTATTAATTAACGCGCATGGGAAATTAATTGGAAAGCAGTAACTGTTCTTAATTATGCACTAACGTACTAAGAAACAATCAAAATCGATCGTTAGATATTACGCATTTCCGTGCTGTATATAATACAATCCAATTAATTGTACAACTGTCGAATGCACCGTTGCATAAAATTGCCAATGTCAAACGTAAATAACTTTTTTTTCGATCGACTTCCAGTACGGAGTATACATAGTCAAAGGTCTCGAGTGTGCAACCAACACCTGGATTACCTAATCGCGCGAATGATTGTGAAAATCGATGAACCGCTTGAATTCCCGGCAATGCCTGGAAACCTCGCGCAGATTTCGATGAGATCGATGGTCGTTTCGCGAGGTCGCAGGTTTATCGTGCCTCTTGGAATGTGCAGCACGTCTAATGGAACTACAGTCGCTTTCGAATCCTTTGGAATTCCGTGTCGCCGCCGGGTATCCCTTCGACCACAGTTATGAGCGGTTGTGACTATTCGGGATTATGTAATCATAGTTATACGTCAATGAACTTGATCGCACCGTTGATTAATTAATTGCGCGCTGGTATTACCGTATTGTCAACTAAATTATCCAATCTTCTGTGTTTGTTAGTGTGTGTGTGTGTGTAAGGAATTTTTATTATTATTAATACAAGAGATAGAAAATCTCACGAGACGTCCCAGCAAACACAAAGTTACATGTAACATACCTGTTAGTTATAATTTCTTACTCAACAATATAACTGTAATATAACAATGTGTTATATTATAGTTGTATTGTTTAATGGGAAATTACAACTAACAGGTACGTTACGTATAACTTTGTGTTTGCTGGGGTAGGTGGAAATTTTATCATATTTTATAACAGTTTTGTAACAAAATAGAGATAGTAAAATAGAGCGTGCTGCCTGAATTAAAATTCGAACGTGGAATTCTTGGTGATCGCGCTACACGTTGTTATGTAATAGTGATTTCAACAGTATGGAAAGAGTAGAAACGGTAGTGATAACTCGATAGTTTGCAGCGTGCGCGTTGAAAGTAGTCTCGATAGCTTGCTTGACCTTTCTGGCGTTTGGAATCCGACATAAGAAAACTAATACCATTGATACCTGTCTCTGTCTCTCTCTCTTTCTCTCTCGGTATGTTTATCAACAATTTCTAGCTAAGCGTGCAAACTTATGGCACAGCTAACTATCCTCGATATGCGCGGAATGTGAAAGTGAGCACGAGAAGAGAATGATTAGATTAAAAAAAAAAAAAAAGATCTAATTGTAGCGTGTCTGAAAATTGTAACTGTAATATTGAAATATATACGTACCACCGGTACTTGTAACATAAAACTAAGAACATAAACGTAATGGCTGTAAGTCATAAAATTAAACGTCTAATTTAATGGGTCAGCGACGTAAAATTCAATGACTAAGGTAATCCAAAGCGCAATTTGCAATCAGGACGCACCTTGCTGTCGCATACGCGAAAGCGGTGCCAGAAAGCTGTTCAACTATTTGTACGCATCGCCGCAAAAATTTCTCATCGGAAAATATTCGAGACAGTTGCGTGTTCACGAAAGTTTCTTTTTCTCGGTAGATACACACCAATCGTCGATTGACGGAAGGCGGTGGTCGGGCCGATCGTAGGCCTTGAAGAGCGCGTAACCCGAGTCGATCGTCTCAGGGCCTCTGTATAGATCTCACCAAGGATCCCTCTGGGTCCGATTCAGGCAGGAGGGGAGAGTGCGTGGAGTACAAGCTCCTAGAGCGGTCCAACGACTCCACGGGAACACAGGCATGTGGTTCCGCGCGCGAGCGAGCGCGTGCACACACGCGTGTTGCGTGTACTACTCCGGCGCGGTAGTATTACGCACGCTACCGCACGCACACAGCTTCCGCCTTACAGAGTTACAACATCGGCACGGAGACGCGCGTCGCTGGTGAAAAAAGATTCATTGAGAGTTACGGTATTATACCGTATTTATTATAGGACTCACAGAAGCATCCCGGAGGGATCTGTTAGAACCGTCTAACAACGTTTATATCCAATATAACGTATAAATCTCACCCGCGATACTCTCGAGTCTCGACTTTCAACTCTCGTTTCTTAACTGTCGATCTCGATAACTCTGATAACCGTTAGTTATCAGAGGCTTTTTTCCTGAAAAAAAAAAACTGGATATGAAGAAATAGAGGGGATCTGTAATGTTCGTAACGTACTAGGATAGTATTTTCTATGTGACATTTTTTGAGAATACAGCCTCTATAGTTTTGGGGTCGAGATTGTTATCTTGAAATGAGGTGGAAATTACAAAAGTGAATAAATTCATTTAAATATTTATAATTTCATTAATCAACACCTACTGAATTTACTTACTTTTGGAATTTTTGCTTTGTTTCAAGATACACAAACGACACCCTTGTCTTCAATTTTCAACCCTCATTTCTTCTTACTTGAATCTCGACTTTCAGTTGTTCTAACTTTTCAAACCTTCAAGTCTCAAATTTCAAGCTTCACGTTTCAAAGCCTGGGGAGTCACTTATGTGATGTATCTCAAATTCAAAATATCAACTACTTTAATATGTTTTCTAAATTTTTTTACTATTCAGTCATACTCTATTATATCTCGCGACAGATTGCTTTTGTAAATTTTGCTAACTAATTTTATTTCATTCTACATAAACAAGAAGATAAATCGTTTCTAACATTCCTTCATAATTAAACTTGTGTATTCGGTGGGTTTTTTTGGCAAAAAAATTTTGCAAACATTACGCTTGAATAGAAATGTAAAAAAACGGTATTTTTTACTTCGGAGAAAAGTATTAAGTAAAAAACTAGTTTTTTACTGTAAAAAACGGTATTTTTGATCAAATTACATAAAATTCATGAAAAACCTTACAGTTCATGATAAATATGTAGAAGAAATAAAATTCATTTTTCTTGTTATTTCAATACTTTTTAATACTTTTGTCTTTATAATTTTATATCGAAGCGGAAATATGTATTATTGGCTGTTGCAATTCTTGATGAGATAATAATAGGTTAATAGATCTGTTTGCATTGCTTGAACTCTTTGCATTCAGCATCTGTGCCTTCTCTAATTTCAACACCCGAATCTATCTTTCTAATAATATCACTTTAAGTGCAAAAATTTTGGGGGATTTCAAGCAATGCGGACAGATCTAAATGACCTAAAAAAAATATCCGAGTAAAAAACTGTCAAAGTAAAAAGAAAAAAATCATTAATTTCTGAGTTTTTTTACCCTAAAATTCTAGTATTTTTGCGTCGTTTACATCTCTATATGCTTGAAACTTGCATTCGAAAGAGTCAAGAGGATACAATAGTTCGTTAACTGTCATCTTTCTCTCACCCCTCCCCTTTCTCTATAAATCTGTGAATCACTTGTAGTTATGCAGGTGCGCTGTTATATGATATCCTCTCTTTCTCTCCTGTAGAGTATCTGCAATTCGCAATTGCATCACTCATTGTTCCTTGGAACGCACATCGGAGGTTGATACTGACGCGAATACCGTTTGTAGAAGGATCGAAGTACCGCTCTAATTTCACGTACACCTAAGCCGAGATCCGCACCCGTTATAATCGCCGAGAGAACTTGTTCGAGGCGAGGAAAAGGAAAACTCCGAACCGGTATATTTTTTTCTAGATTTCATACCGTCCGGTTCGTCACGCCGTCCTGTAAGAGACGTCTGTTCAAGGAGACAATTTCCTTTTCAGAAATGTTTACCGGAAATTTTATACTTTATTTATCTACGATTAATTTCTTCGACAAATTGATTAAAAAGGCAATATCAATATTTATGAGCAATCTAATATCCATGTCTATCTAGTGATGTATAGACTGAAAAATGTCAAACATACCTAAATATTATAAAGAATCAAAAGGACAAAGGATTTTTGGTTTTTATTTTTAAATCGCAGGACAATATCGTTCACTGTTGTATCTGTAAAAGTTGTTCACAACTATTCTCGAAAGAAAAAGTATTTTTATGCATAACTATGAGCAATTACAAACTGAGTCATTCTGAAATGTGAACGACGTAGAAATTTTTAAATAAAATTTTTTTTAAACTGATGCAACGCGTGGCTTATTAAAATATTTTTACAATACTGTCATAATTTATGTATGCTCAGAAAATTATTGTTCTCAATAATAGAAAACGTTGAAAGCAGAAGGGAAATTTGTGCGTGACTAGAAAAAAAGAAATTCGTGATCTTGCAAACGTTCTTTAGAAATCAAATGAAATTTCGTATTGTGTGTAAAAAAAGTTATGTCAGAGGTGATCTATACAGAATACGCTTCAAGAAAATTATATTATAGTCAAGGAAAAGAATGTAATTCCAAGTATGCATGTTTAAGACAAATTCTCCAATTGGAAAAATTCTAGAATATTTTCGTGGAATATTAATATATAATGTTCTAGAATGTTATGCTGATTTAAACCGATTCGTGAAATAAGCGAGACGTCTACCAAATCAATCAATTAGGCGCAGAAAATTGTTAAACATTACATTACGTGGCCGTTCAGATCACGATGAATTGTCTTGATGATTATTCCGTTAAAATCACCGCCACATTTGTCATGGAAAATAGCCATGGATAATCATCTTACGCTTCAATCAATTATATTATTGGAACTGTTTATAAATGACAATTGTTGCTCAATTCGAGTAACGATACACTTTGTGTTGTTACAGATATTCATGTTAACAAGACACAAGCTTCAAGCAGCGTTATATTTTACCTTTTGAGGAAGATACATTTCTTCTACACTATTATTAGATATTGTTCTCAAATTTTATTAACTTTCAATGTACACTGGAGAATGAAATTTAAATTCTTTGTAACTGAAAGACTATTAATGTATATGTTAACAAGATTTAGATTTATAATAATTAAAAAGTTAAGTGTATTGAAATTTAACACGTTTATATTTCTTACATTTCATTAATGCGTAAATTAATTTCCGTACATTATTTTATTCTATACACATGTATATATTCAAAAACTTCTACTCTTCTTAAAAATAATCTTCTGAAAAATAATTAAATTAAATAATCTAAAAAGACACTAAATGATTAATTATCAATTTAGTTTATAGATTAACTTTTTGAACTTGTTTACTGAAGTTTTGCAAGTAGAAGCAAAATTATAAAATTTCTGATTGGTCACTCTATCGTGACAATATTAAATCAATATAGACCAAGAACGAAGTTTAAGTTTTATGTAATAAACATCACGTCGTAATCAATTAATGGCTAACCGGCGATAACCTGCTGTCACAATGTCATGACCTAAATTCCCCTCATCATGTCTTAGAAATTTATCAAGCAATTCTTAATCTTAGGGTGGTATTCATCGTCCATTCTTATTTTAAGACCATCTTAAGTAATGTCTTAAAATGTTAATTTGTCGGTGTGTGGCTCTAGCCGGTATTCATAGTCAATTTTTATATTTGAGACTGTCCAAGTACAGTTTTAAGATGTCATAAGTCAATCAAAGGGCTGTGTCTTAGCATCTTAAGACATTACTTAAGACGGTCTTAAAATAAGCATCAACTGAATACTAGTCAGAGACCATGGCCGGTATTCATAGTTGATTCTTATGATAAATTCGATCACTCGCACTACACTGGATCAGTGCATATTAAAAGCTGCTTTATGTAAAATATCTCACTGTAGTGATACAATATAATCAACTTTGACAATGAAATGATACATGTATATTTTGTTAAATAATGTGACATCATTAGTAGATAATTAATCGTTTAAAATATATATTTTTAACTTTATATTTATACATTTAACTTTGCTAATTTTATGTAAAACAGCTTTTAGTATGCACTGATCTAGTGCAGTGTAAGTGACCGAATTCGCTATTATATTCAAGATCATCTTAAGTTTTATTTTGAGATGTCACGAACCAATCAGAGGGCCGTATTAGCGTCTTAAGACATTACTTAAGACAGTCTTGAAATAAAAACAGACTATGCATACCAGTCTATGAATACCGCCTTTCTATTGATTTATGACATCTTAAGACTGTACTTAAGACGGTCTCAAATAAAAACTCCGACTACGAATACCGACCTTAATTATATTCGTTTTCCTGCAAGCCGGGTGTTTTAGTACAATAAATAAAATCACGTGGCATTTCGTCAAACCGGTTCCTAATTGGATTTCGATTAGATACGATCTATTTCGCACGGATCTATCACGATTTTTCTCGGCAAGTAGGAAAGCAGCTTGTATACGGCTACCGGCTCTCGCGAACGAAACTCGTTCCGGTTGCTCGTTCGCAGATTTCGCAATTTCGGATTCCACGAGCGTACGGCCGCGCGGACGAACGGAGTCAGCTTGACCCGAAGAACGATCGATCGGCGGGATACGAACACGCGAGCCGATAACCGCATGCAATCATAGTAATCGGCTACATACGTTACACGCGGTAATACACACCTTCCTCCCTTGTGAGCGCGTGTGCGAGTTATCCGAAATCTGAGCGGCGGCTCTTCGATCGGTACCGGGGAACGAATCACCTTAGCACCGTGAATCACCAGAAAAATCCACCAGAAAAAAAAAGCCAAAACGCACTTGGAAATTTCTCTCTCGTTATCGTACACTCGCGCACAGTTTTCCTACGGAAATTTTCCTCCTTTTCTCCCGATATATTCGAATGTACTCCGAAAGAGCAAACGCACATCAGCGGCGCGTGCGTACACGCTTCGCTCTACGTCCGTTGAAGAATTCGCGTTCCTCTCTTTCCGCGTGAACCCGGCGTGAAGCAAACCGAGATCTGCGCCAATCTGCGCTAATCTGCGCCAATGCCTCAGCTCAGCGGCCACGGACTCGCTCCTCGTTCGCTTCAGGCTTCAAGCCGCTTCATGCGCAGCCCTTCTCTTTACTTTACTCGCCCTCGACGTTCTTTCCCCCTCCGACGCCAGACGTGTTCCCCACCCCATCAAAAAACAGGTTCCCCCACCTTACTGCCTGACGAACGAGTTTCCTTCTCCTCTCCGCTCTCCGCCTGGCGAACGAGTTTCCCCACTCCACGTGGCAAACACGTTTCATCGTATCTGCTTGTGATACGTTAGAGGCAATACCAGCTACTCTAAAGCGGTAATCTTTTCGGATTCCCGCAGTGTTCTGGAGGTAATTGGCTCACCTAGATTCATTAACAAAAATTATATAATTCACTGGATCAAACAGATGCTGACAAAAGTTAACTCTATGACACGGAGTAAAAAGAAGGGGATCAAATTCGAGGGATTAAACTCGATGAAACATGAGCTCGAACATGACTTCGGAAAACACATGGAAAATCGGGACGATGCGATTTTAGTGCTGTGGCGGGAAAAGTTGAAAGTATAACACATGACACCGACGAGATACAAGTGATGGATTCACCCTGCATCCGATTTGCGTCGTACGACGCTCTGCAACCAATCA